>NC_072036.1:5000-200000 GCF_027791375.1 Indicator indicator
TCCTCAAAATACACTAATTGGCAAAAGAAATTTGGTGCTAGGATGTTCCCTTGATGTGTTAGCCCCCATGCTTTTCTTTGTCTCTGTGCGGCTTGTAAAGCAGCTTTTTTCCACCTGCTTAGACATGGCTGTAACTGGTGACAGGAAAGAGCTAGGCCAGAATTGCAAGCTCCATTTAGTCTCTCTCCTCAAAATACACTAATTGGCAAAAGAAATTTGGTGCTAGGATGTTCCCTTGATGTGTTAGCCCCCATGCTTTTCTTTGTCTCTGTGCGGCTTGTAAAGCAGCTTTTTTCCACCTGCTTAGACATGGCTGTAACTGGTGACAGGAAAGAGCTAGGCCAGAATTGCAAGCTCCATTTAGTCTCTCTCCTCAAAATACACTAATTGGCAAAAGAAATTTGGTGCTAGGATGTTCCCTTGATGTGTTAGCCCCCATGCTTTTCTTTGTCTCTGTGCGGCTTGTAAAGCAGCTTTTTTCCACCTGCTTAGACATGGCTGTAACTGGTGACAGGAAAGAGCTAGGCCAGAATTGCAAGCTCCATTTAGTCTCTCTCCTCAAAATACACTAATTGGCAAAAGAAATTTGGTGCTAGGATGTTCCCTTGATGTGTTAGCCCCCATGCTTTTCTTTGTCTCTGTGCGGCTTGTAAAGCAGCTTTTTTCCACCTGCTTAGACATGGCTGTAACTGGTGACAGGAAAGAGCTAGGCCAGAATTGCAAGCTCCATTTAGTCTCTCTCCTCAAAATACACTAATTGGCAAAAGAAATTTGGTGCTAGGATGTTCCCTTGATGTGTTAGCCCCCATGCTTTTCTTTGTCTCAGTGCGGCTTGTAAAGCAGCTTTTTTCCACCTGCTTAGACATGGCTGTAACTGGTGACAGGAAAGAGCTAGGCCAGAATTGCAAGCTCCATTTAGTCTCTCTCCTCAACATACACTCATTGGCAAAAGAATTTTGGTGATAGGATGTTCCCTTGATGTGTTAGCCCCCATGCTTTTCTTTGTCTCTGTGCGGCTTGTAAAGCAGCTTTTTTCCACCTGCTTAGACATGGCTGTAACTGGTGACAGGAAAGAGCTAGGCCAGAATTGCAAGCTCCATTTAGTCTCTCTCCTCAAAATACACTAATTGGCAAAAGAAATTTGGTGCTAGGATGTTCCCTTGATGTGTTAGCCCCCATGCTTTTCTTTGTCTCTGTGCGGCTTGTAAAGCAGCTTTTTTCCACCTGCTTAGACATGGCTGTAACTGGTGACAGGAAAGAGCTAGGCCAGAATTGCAAGCTCCATTTAGTCTCTCTCCTCAAAATACACTAATTGGCAAAAGAAATTTGGTGCTAGGATGTTCCCTTGATGTGTTAGCCCCCATGCTTTTCTTTGTCTCTGTGCGGCTTGTAAAGCAGCTTTTTTCCACCTGCTTAGACATGGCTGTAACTGGTGACAGGAAAGAGCTAGGCCAGAATTGCAAGCTCCATTTAGTCTCTCTCCTCAAAATACACTAACTGGCAAAAGAAATTTGGTGCTAGGATGTTCCCTTGATGTGTTAGCCCCCATGCTTTTCTTTGTCTCTGTGCGGCTTGTAAAGCAGCTTTTTTCCACCTGCTTAGACATGGCTGTAACTGGTGACAGGAAAGAGCTAGGCCAGAATTGCAAGCTCCATTTAGTCTCTCTCCTCAAAATACACTAATTGGCAAAAGAAATTTGGTGCTAGGATGTTCCCTTGATGTGTTAGCCCCCATGCTTTTCTTTGTCTCTGTGCGGCTTGTAAAGCAGCTTTTTTCCACCTGCTTAGACATGGCTGTAACTGGTGACAGGAAAGAGCTAGGCCAGAATTGCAAGCTCCATTTAGTCTCTCTCCTCAAAATACACTAACTGGCAAAAGAAATTTGGTGCTAGGATGTTCCCTTGATGTGTTAGCCCCCATGCTTTTCTTTGTCTCTGTGCGGCTTGTAAAGCAGCTTTTTTCCACCTGCTTAGACATGGCTGTAACTGGTGACAGGAAAGAGCTAGGCCAGAATTGCAAGCTCCATTTAGTCTCTCTCCTCAAAATACACTAATTGGCAAAAGAAATTTGGTGCTAGGATGTTCCCTTGATGTGTTAGCCCCCATGCTTTTCTTTGTCTCTGTGCGGCTTGTATAGCAGCTTTTTTCCACCTGCTTAGACATGGCTGTAACTGGTGACAGGAAAGAGCTAGGCCAGAATTGCAAGCTCCATTTAGTCTCTCTCCTCAAAATACACTAATTGGCAAAAGAAATTTGGTGCTAGGATGTTCCCTTGATGTGTTAGCCCCCATGCTTTTCTTTGTCTCTGTGCGGCTTGTAAAGCAGCTTTTTTCCACCTGCTTAGACATGGCTGTAACTGGTGACAGGAAAGAGCTAGGCCAGAATTGCAAGCTCCATTTAGTCTCTCTCCTCAAAATACACTAATTGGCAAAAGAAATTTGGTGCTAGGATGTTCCCTTGATGTGTTAGCCCCCATGCTTTTCTTTGTCTCTGTGCGGCTTGTAAAGCAGCTTTTTTCCACCTGCTTAGACATGGCTGTAACTGGTGACAGGAAAGAGCTAGGCCAGAATTGCAAGCTCCATTTAGTCTCTCTCCTCAAAATACACTAACTGGCAAAAGAAATTTGGTGCTAGGATGTTCCCTTGATGTGTTAGCCCCCATGCTTTTCTTTGTCTCTGTGCGGCTTGTAAAGCAGCTTTTTTCCACCTGCTTAGACATGGCTGTAACTGGTGACAGGAAAGAGCTAGGCCAGAATTGCAAGCTCCATTTAGTCTCTCTCCTCAAAATACACTAACTGGCAAAAGAAATTTGGTGCTAGGATGTTCCCTTGATGTGTTAGCCCCCATGCTTTTCTTTGTCTCTGTGCGGCTTGTAAAGCAACTTTTTTCCACCTGCTTAGACATGGCTGTAACTGGTGACAGGAAAGAGCTAGGCCAGAATTGCAAGCTCCATTTAGTCTCTCTCCTCAAAATACACCAAATGGCACAAGAAATTTGGTGCTAGGAAGTTCCCTTCATGTGGTACCCCCCCATGCTTTTATTTGTCTCTGTGCGGCTTGTAAAGCAACTTTTTTCCACCTGCTTAGACATGGCTGTAACTGGTGACAGGAAAGAGCTAGGCCAGAATTGCAAGCTCCATTTAGTCTCTCTCCTCAAAATACACTAATTGGCAAAAGAAATTTGGTGCTAGGATGTTCCCTTGATGTGTTAGCCCCCATGCTTTTCTTTGTCTCTGTGCGGCTTGTAAAGCAGCTTTTTTCCACCTGCTTAGACATGGCTGTAACTGGTGACAGGAAAGAGCTAGGCCAGAATTGCAAGCTCCATTTAGTCTCTCTCCTCAAAATACACTAACTGGCAAAAGAAATTTGGTGCTAGGATGTTCCCTTGATGTGTTAGCCCCCATGCTTTTCTTTGTCTCTGTGCGGCTTGTAAAGCAGCTTTTTTCCACCTGCTTAGACATGGCTGTAACTGGTGACAGGAAAGAGCTAGGCCAGAATTGCAAGCTCCATTTAGTCTCTCTCCTCAAAATACACTAATTGGCAAAAGAAATTTGGTGCTAGGATGTTCCCTTGATGTGTTAGCCCCCATGCTTTTCTTTGTCTCTGTGCGGCTTGTAAAGCAGCTTTTTTCCACCTGCTTAGACATGGCTGTAACTGGTGACAGGAAAGAGCTAGGCCAGAATTGCAAGCTCCATTTAGTCTCTCTCCTCAAAATACACTAACTGGCAAAAGAAATTTGGTGCTAGGATGTTCCCTTGATGTGTTAGCCCCCATGCTTTTCTTTGTCTCTGTGCGGCTTGTAAAGCAGCTTTTTTCCACCTGCTTAGACATGGCTGTAACTGGTGACAGGAAAGAGCTAGGCCAGAATTGCAAGCTCCATTTAGTCTCTCTCCTCAAAATACACTAATTGGCAAAAGAAATTTGGTGCTAGGATGTTCCCTTGATGTGTTAGCCCCCATGCTTTTCTTTGTCTCTGTGCGGCTTAAAAAGCAACTTTTTTCGACCTGCTTAGACATGGCTGTAACTGGTGACAGGAAAGAGCTAGGCCAGAATTGCAAGCTCCATTTAGTCTCTCTCCTCAAAATACACTAACTGGCAAAAGAAATTTGGTGCTAGGATGTTCCCTTGATGTGTTAGCCCCCATGCTTTTCTTTGTCTCTGTGCGGCTTGTAAAGCAGCTTTTTTCCACCTGCTTAGACATGGCTGTAACTGGTGACAGGAAAGAGCTAGGCCAGAATTGCAAGCTCCATTTAGTCTCTCTCCTCAAAATACACTAATTGGCAAAAGAAATTTGGTGCTAGGATGTTCCCTTGATGTGTTAGCCCCCATGCTTTTCTTTGTCTCTGTGCGGCTTGTAAAGCAGCTTTTTTCCACCTGCTTAGACATGGCTGTAACTGGTGACAGGAAAGAGCTAGGCCAGAATTGCAAGCTCCATTTAGTCTCTCTCCTCAAAATACACTAACTGGCAAAAGAAATTTGGTGCTAGGATGTTCCCTTGATGTGTTAGCCCCCATGCTTTTCTTTGTCTCTGTGCGGCTTGTAAAGCAGCTTTTTTCCACCTGCTTAGACATGGCTGTAACTGGTGACAGGAAAGAGCTAGGCCAGAATTGCAAGCTCCATTTAGTCTCTCTCCTCAAAATACACTAATTGGCAAAAGAAATTTGGTGCTAGGATGTTCCCTTGATGTGTTAGCCCCCATGCTTTTCTTTGTCTCTGTGCGGCTTGTAAAGCAGCTTTTTTCCACCTGCTTAGACATGGCTGTAACTGGTGACAGGAAAGAGCTAGGCCAGAATTGCAAGCTCCATTTAGTCTCTCTCCTCAAAATACACTAATTGGCTAAAGAAATTTGGTGCTAGGATGTTCCCTTGATGTGTTAGCCCCCATGCTTTTCTTTGTCTCTGTGCGGCTTGTAAAGCAGCTTTTTTCCACCTGCTTAGACATGGCTGTAACTGGTGACAGGAAAGAGCTAGGCCAGAATTGCAAGCTCCATTTAGTCTCTCTCCTCAAAATACACTAATTGGCAAAAGAAATTTGGTGCTAGGATGTTCCCTTGATGTGTTAGCCCCCTTGCTTTTCTTTGTCTCTGTGCGGCTTGTAAAGCAGCTTTTTTCCACCTGCTTAGACATGGCTGTAACTGGTGACAGGAAAGAGCTAGGCCAGAATTGCAAGCTCCATTTCGTCTCTCTCCTCAAAATACACTAACTGGCAAAAGAAATTTGGTGCTAGGATGTTCCCTTGATGTGTTAGCCCCCATGCTTTTCTTTGTCTCTGTGCGGCTTGTAAAGCAGCTTTTTTCCACCTGCTTAGACATGGCTGTAACTGGTGACAGGAAAGAGCTAGGCCAGAATTGCAAGCTCCATTTAGTCTCTCTCCTCAAAATACACTAATTGGCAAAAGAAATTTGGTGCTAGGATGTTCCCTTGATGTGTTAGCCCCCATGCTTTTCTTTGTCTCTGTGCGGCTTGTAAAGCAGCTTTTTTCCACCTGCTTAGACATGGCTGTAACTGGTGACAGGAAAGAGCTAGGCCAGAATTGCAAGCTCCATTTAGTCTCTCTCCTCAAAATACACTAACTGGCAAAAGAAATTTGGTGCTAGGATGTTCCCTTGATGTGTTAGCCCCCATGCTTTTCTTTGTCTCTGTGCGGCTTGTAAAGCAGCTTTTTTCCACCTGCTTAGACATGGCTGTAACTGGTGACAGGAAAGAGCTAGGCCAGAATTGCAAGCTCCATTTAGTCTCTCTCCTCAAAATACACTAATTGGCAAAAGAAATTTGGTGCTAGGATGTTCCCTTGATGTGTTAGCCCCCATGCTTTTCTTTGTCTCTGTGCGGCTTGTAAAGCAGCTTTTTTCCACCTGCTTAGACATGGCTGTAACTGGTGACAGGAAAGAGCTAGGCCAGAATTGCAAGCTCCATTTAGTCTCTCTCCTCAAAATACACTAATTGGCAAAAGAAATTTGGTGCTAGGATGTTCCCTTGATGTGTTAGCCCCCATGCTTTTCTTTGTCTCTGTGCGGCTTGTAAAGCACCTTTTGTAAAGCAGTTCTGGGCTAGCTCTTTCCTGTCAGCATTTACAGCCATGTCTATAAAAACCTTTCTTTGACAGGGGAGTTGGGGTAGATGATCTCCAGAGGTTCCTTCTGACTCCTACCTTTCTGTGACTCTGGGCTGTAACTTCCAGCAGGATGTCTCTGCATGTTTGACTGTAGTTAGAATTTAAAAAAAGAAAAAAGTTTAAAACATTCACAATCCTGCAAAGTTTCTTCTTCCTGCAAATAACTCCACTGATTTCAAGATCATTCTCTGCTCACAGTTCTTCCCTAGGGGTGTCAGGTCACCAAGTGAATTATTGAGCATGTTCCCATTCCCTTTCTCTGACCCAGAAGCTGGTGGTGGTGCATTGGCTAAGAGAGCAATGCTTCACTCTGCGCTCCAAGGCTGCCAGACTGAAATATTGAATTCCAATAGATGCAGAGTTCCCTGCTGCTATTTTTGCAAACTCTTTCCAAAACCCTGCAACAAAGCAATGTCAGATCCAGGCTTAAATCTCAGGAATTATTGGATACTAACCAGCACATAACCTCACAGCCAGTTCATACTGGAATTTTAGGAGGCAGACATCATGAGCTCTGTGTGGAAGTGTGAGAGGCTACAAGATTCATGGATTTATAGAATGGTTTGGCTGGAAAGGGACCTTAAAGATCACCTAATTCCAAGCTCCCTGCCATGGGCAGGGATACCCTCCACTAGACTAGGTTGCTCAAGACTCAAGATCATCCAAGATACCCTCCTGCGTACTCCAAAGAGGAGATCCACCCAAAAGAAAAAAGAAAAAAAAGAAAGATGAAGATGTCTACATTCTGTTTCTAAATTTCTGAAATCTTTCTAAGACTTCAATCTCTGGGTCTATTATCATGACATTTGGGTTCTCCTCACAGCCTAACCCTGGAGGCTCCCCAGTCCAATGGGTGTCTGGCAGCTGTGACTGACAAGAAGCAGTTTCTATCAGGCTGGCTAACAAGACTGCCACCCCCTGTTCCTCCTGCATCCCCTGAGCTGCTGCAGCTTTCCAAATGTAGCCCTGCATGCCAAATTAAATTTGGGGTGGTATTGTTAGGCAAAGGCTGGCTGAGGAGAGAATGATCACTGTGCGTGCCTCAGGACTGCAGCCTTATCAGGCACTTGTGTATCAACCCATCCACCTCCTGAGTCAAAGCCACCAGCATGGGGGCATTTCCCACAAAGTATTAGGTCACTGAATGTGTCTTTGAAGGGCTCAGCTCTTCCTAGGTAGCTCCATACCTGTCCTGCCATGATGTGTTGATTTTGTGTTCTCTGCCCACATTGTTTAAGGTAATGTCCTGAAATGCAGCAGGGGAGGTTTACGTTGGAGATGAGGAAACATTTCTTTCCTACAAGAGTGGTCATCAGGGATTGGAACAGGCTGCCCAGGGAGGTGGTGGAGTCCCCATCCCTGGAGGTGTTCAAGAAATGTGTGGCCATGGCACTTTGGGCCATGGTTTAATGGCTATGGTGGTGTTGGGTTGATGGTTGGACTCAATAATCTTAGAGGCCTTTTCCAACTGAAGCAGTTCTGTGATTTTGTGATCGCCTCCTGTAGCCCTGATGAGCACCAGCAGAGGGGACCCCAGCCTGCACTGAGAGGTGGCTGGAAGAAGAATCCAGTTTGACTTGATGATCTTAGAGGCCTGTTCCAACCTCAATGATTCTCTGATTCTATGATAAGAGACAAAGAAACAACTGCTTCTGTAGCATGGCATGGGAAGGGCCACCCAGCCAGCCTGGATGTCCCCTTCCTCCCAAGCCCAGCAGCTCCTTTCTCTGGGCATCAGGCTACAGTGTGTTCTGTGGGTTCTGAGGGTCAGGAGCCTGGGCCGTCATGCTGAAAGCTGTCTCACTTCTTATAGCATAACAAAACAGTCATCAGGCCAGAGAGCAGGAGAGAGCTTCAGCATGGCCACAGCTTGGTGCTTGCTCATGCTCTCAGTGACCCAGCAAATATGAATGTATTTAAATATCTACAGCTGCTTAAGTTCTTGCATGCCACACAGAGCAGTTTGAATGGTTTGTTGGTGCTCTGCAAAGTCCTCCGTCACCTTACAGCTCCCCACTAGGCTCAGGCCAGTGCAAAGAGCCAGCAAGCCCCTGCCATGTGCTCTTACCTTTCTCTTAACCAACACTGTGGTTTGAGCAGATGTTAATTTTCTGGTGGGAAATGTACACAGTACCAAAATATGTCATGTGTAGTTTACTTCCCTCACAAGATAAGATCTGACTTCACAAGAGTGCTCAGTTTCCAGGACAGTTTAAAATGCCAGCTCACCTCCCCTGAGGGATGCTGGACCCACATTTGTTGCTTCTTCCTGGGACTGAGCTCCCTGACTTGGTAGGAAACTGCTTCAGCAAAAACTATTAGTTTGAATTTTGATTCCAGGGCTAAGGAACTGAACCAGCCTGGCTTTGTTACCAGGTGAGCCTTGGGGTCATAAAATAGGGGAAAAGAAGGTGGAGAAATCCATCAGAAGAGGGCCATCCTGGTTTAGTGGCACTGAGCTATGGAATGGGCTTGGTGGTATTGCTCTTACTGACTCTCCTCATGGAATCACACAGTAGAATCATGGGATGGTTTGGCATGGAAGGGACCCTTGAAGGTCATCTTGTCCAACCCCTCTGCAGTCAGCAGGGACATCTCCAACTAGATCAGGATGCACAGGGCCACATCAGGTCTGATCTTGAATGTCTCCAGGGATGGGGCTCAACCACATCTTTGGACAACCTGTTCCAGTGTTCCACCACCCTCACAGTAAAGAACTTCCTCCTAATGTCCAAACTAAATATCCCCTGCTCTAGTTCCAAACCACTGCCCCTTGTCCTGTCACCACAGGCCCTTCTGAACAGCCCCTGCCCAGCCTTCCTGAGGTCCCATTCAGGTACTGAAGGCTGCTCTAAGTTCTCCCTGAAGCCTTTTCCTCTCCAGGCTGAACAATCCCAAATCTCCTAGCCTGTTGTCATAGGAGAGGTGCTCCAGCCCTCAGATCATCTTCATGGCCGCCTCTGGATCTGCTCCATTTGGTCCATGTCCCTCTTGTGTTGTGGGCCCCAGGGCTGGACACAGTACTCCAGGTGACATCTCACCAGAGGAGAGCAGACTGGCAGAATCCTCTCTCTCCATCTGTTGGTCACTCTTCTTTTGATGCAGAGAGAGTAGGTTAGAAACGTGTGGCCCAGGGCAAATCTAAATGATGCATAAACATCTTTTGAGGGGGCAGCTTCTCCCTGGATCAGGCTACTTGGACTGGAAAACTCCCCCTTAAAAAAATCCCTTTGAAAACTTGGCCCTGGTCCCTCTCTCTTCCTCATTTCTCTGCCACCACTCTGTCCTGTAAAACTTTCATGAAAAATAAAAGGCATCCATGGCTTGTTCTCCAAGAGCATTTGAATCACACAGAAGTAGGCCAGGTGATAATTGCACAGCACATTGTAGTGCTGCTTAAATGCCAGCTGTTAATTAAAACCTTTCCTGGAAAAGAGGCCACTAATTAGGGCAAAGGCAGCCGTTCTGTATGGGTTCTGATTAAGCAGGGAGTTAGAAACATTACTTCAGCATGGTTCACTTGGATTTGTCTGAGGTGTGTTTGCTAGTGAAAGAAGAAACAACTGCAAAAAATTAGAGGTCCCTGAACTTATTGTTCTTTCCTTCAAAGAGAGTTTCAGGCAAATATTCTGGCAGAGGAATATTCACATGCACACAGATTGCAGCAGGGAACATTTCAGTATTGGGTCCAGATGTCTCTTAGCAGTTGTGTAACCTTGGGTAGGAATGCTGCAGTGTTGTAGATATTAAAAAAAACCAAAACAAAACAAAACAAAAAACCAAAACCAAACCCAACCCTACAACAAAGAAAAAACAACTCTGACCTGCAAAAATTGCACTTCACTCCTCTGCCTGCCCTTAAAGGCAATGACACCAGCTGCATGAGCAACTTCCTACAGCTCCCCCAAATCTTTGCTTAGTCAGGGCCAGCAGGTGAGGTGTGAGTTGGCTTTGAAAACTTTCTAAACCACCATGAATTATTAGGGAAAAATGACAATGCTGATAAAGGCTCTAAGTGTTTCAGACCAAAGGTACTGAGCCCTGCAGCTTAGCCATCTTAGAATCATAGAATCATAGAACCAGTCAGGGTTGGAAGGGACCTCAAGGATCATCCAGTTCCAACCCCCCTGCAGGGGGCAGGGACACCTCACACTACATCAGGTTGCTCACAGCCACATCCAGCCTGGCCTTAAACACCTCCAGGGATGGGGCCTCAACCACCTCCCTGGACAACCCATTCCAGGCTCTCACCACTCTCATGGTGAGGAACTTCTTCCTCACATCCAGTCTGAATCTCCCCACTTCCAGCTTTGTTCCATTCCCCCTAGTCCGGTCACTACCTGAGATCCTAAAAGGTCCCTCACCAGCTTTCTTGTAGCCCTCTTCAGATACTGGAAGGCCACAAGAAGGTCACCTCAGAGCCTTCTCTTCTCCAGACTGAACAGCCCCAACTCTCTCAGTCTGTCCTCATAGCAGAGCAGCTCCAGCCCTCTGCTCATCCTGGTGGCCCTTCTCTGGACACCTTCCAGGATGTCCATAGCCCTCTTGTAATAGAGGCTCCAGAACTGGATGCAATTCTCCAGGTGGGGTCTCACCAGAGCTAAGTAGAGGGGGAGAATCATAGAATCATAGAATCAGTCAGGGTTGTAAGGGACCACAAGGATCATCCAGTTCCAACCCCCCTGCCATGGGCAGGGACACCTCACACTAGATCAGGCTGGCCAGTGCCAATCACCTCCCTTGACCTGCTGGCCACACTTCTCTTGTTGCAGCCCAGGCTCTGCTTGGCTCTCTGGGCTACAAGTGCACATTGAGAGCTCCTGTTGAGCTTCTCATCCACCAGCACCCCCAAGTCCTTCTGCTCAGGGCTGCTCTCCAGCCAGTCCCTGCCCAGCCTGTATTTGTGCTTGGGATTGCCTCGACCCTGCGCT
The DNA here is from genome assembly GCF_027791375.1 of Indicator indicator. Taxonomy (NCBI): domain Eukaryota; kingdom Metazoa; phylum Chordata; class Aves; order Piciformes; family Indicatoridae; genus Indicator; species Indicator indicator. Next base: position 16,042 of record NC_072036.1, read on the forward strand.
TTGTCTTGTTGAACCTCATGAGGTTGGCTTGGGGTCTCCTCTCCAGCCTGTCCAGGTCCCTCTGGATGGCATTCCTTCCCTCTTGCTCTTTGTTGCTTTGGCCTGGATTCAGTGAAGCAATTAAGCTCCTTAATGGTGCCATTGATTTCAGTGACACATAAGCACTTGGCTGAATCAGGTCTGCTCTGAATTCCTTCTTGCTTCACAGTGTGTTAGAGAGTTTGGAAGAGCAGCTCCAGTTGTTATCAGTGGCTGGAATGTGAGATCATGGTTGATGTTGGTACTCTTATGCCTAGATACCAACGCAGGAGATCCACCTGTGAGAACTTACGCAGAGATCATAGAATCATAGAATTGTTTAGGTTGGCAAAGCCCTCTAAGGTCATCAAGTCCAACCATTAACCCAACATCACCATGGCCACTAAATCATGTCCCAAAGTGCCATGGCCACACATTTCTTGAACACCTCCAGGGATCACAGAATCACAGAATTAACCACGTTGGAAAAGATCTTTGAGATCATCAAGTCCAACCTATCACCCAACACCACCTAATCAACTAAACCATGGCACTAAGTTCCTCATCCAGTCTTTTTTCAAACACTTCCAGGGATGGTGACTCCACCACCTCCCCAGGCAGCACATCCCAATGGCCAATCTCTCTTTCTGGGAAGAATTTCTTCCTAACATTAACCCAAACCTCCCCTGGTGCAGCTTGAGACTGTGTCCTCTCCTTCTGTTGCTGTTTGCCTGGGAGAAGAGACCAACCTGGCTACAACCTCCTTTGAGGTAGTTGTAGAGATGATGACTCCACCACCTGCCTGGGCAGCCTGTTGAGTCCTTCACAGCAGTGTTGCTGCCTGGCACTGGTTGAGCTCACCACCATAGACACCTCTCAGCACATCTATGGTAAGGTCTTCATCTACAGAGCAGCCACATCTCTGCAGCTAAAGCAGAAACAAGCACTCAGTTCAGGACTGGTCTCTTGAAATCTGTCCACTGGGGACTTCCTAAGCCCCTGGAGAGGTGCATCAATTGCCTGTGGGTGCACACATCTCATAGGGAAGCAAGCCCTGCAGCCAGGCTGGACACTGAAGGCACTGAAGGTTACCCCCAGCCCTTACTGTTGCTGGGCACAAAAACTCTAAATCAACCTTAGTGTTGTCCAATCCATGTTCTGGTTCCTGTTTTCAGATGCAGAGATGGTCAGGGGTTCTGGGTGAAATCACAGAATGTGATGTTAAGCGTTGGAAGGGACCTCTGAAGATCACCAAGTCCAACCCCCCTGCCATAGAGACCACTGATGTGGTGTGAGGACTGTTGGCAAATCAGCAGAATATTAGTAGGTACTTTTTCTGAGGCAGTGTCAATCCCTCCTTCCATCTGCCTTCTCATCCTTTCTCTTCCGTCTTTTCTGGTCATCAGAGGGTTTTGCTCATTGTGCTTTTCTGGTTCACACTTGACAGAGAAAGGGGAATTTAGTGGTGGCAGGAGCTGCAGAGCATTCCTCTTTAAAAGCAGGGCTGGTTTTATTCCTCTGCAGTACATTGTGTCAGTGTACCACTTCCACAGCTGAATTATTTCAAAAGATGCATAACTGAGGTTCTCAGCTGGACTGAAGCAGAGCAGCCTGCTGAATCCTATCAGCTAGGGCAACCTGTTCCAGTGTCTCACCACCCTCACTGAAAAGAGTTTCTTCCTAATCTCCAGTCTCTATTTCCCCTCTTCCTGCTCAAAGTCATTGCCCTTCATCCTATCACTCCCAACCCTTGTCAAAAGTCCCTCCCCAGCTCTCCTGTAGCCCCTTTGGGTACTGGAAGGTACTGGAGCCATCTCCAGGCTGAAGAGCCCCAACCCTCCCAGCCTGTCTCCACAGAGGTCCTTCAGCCCTCTGATCATCTTTGTGGCCTCCTCTGGACCCTCTCTAACAGTTCCATGTTCTGATGCTGGATGCAGTACTTCAGGTGGGGTCTCACCAGAGCTGAGTAAAGGGTCAGAATCACCTCTCCTGACCTGCTGGTCACACTGCTTTTGAGGCATCCCAGGATATGGTTGGACTGCAAGAAGGATAAAACAGGAATATGAATAACTATGAGAAGTCTTCTCATTCTTGCTGTGTTTTCCCTAGCAGTGCAGTCAAACCTTATTTTACTTAAGCTGATCTAGATAGGTGCATGGTGCCAGCTGGCCTAAAGTAATAAGGGTGGATAAAAAAGTCCCTGGATTGTCAAAAGCTGCCAGGGGACGGCAGGCTGGAGTCAGCCTGAGCCTAAATTGCCAAGATCTGTGTCCCTGAGGCAGGGCTGCTGCTGTTTGTCTTGGTTGTGCATAATCTGGTTGTACATTCAGACAGCTTTATTTCAGGGTGCTGCTGCAAAGTACCTCTGAAAATAGGAGCAGCTTAACCCTGGCAAGAGGCAGCAGAAGGAAATGAAAAGAACATTTCATCAATGTTATGATCTCTCTATATGGCCTTTCAGGTGCATGGGAACAAAACAGGATTTGATATGTTAACCAAAAACCTGGATTTTCACAGAATGCTTTTCTGCCTGTCTGGTGCCTGAGCAATAGAATCATAGAATGGCTCAGGTTGGAAGGGACTCTAGAGATCATCTACTCCAACCTCCCTGCCATGGGCAGGGACACCTCTCAACTAGATTTGGTTGCTCAAGGTCTCATTCAGCCTGGACTTCAACATCTCCAGGGAGGGGACATCCACAACCTCTCTCAACTTGTTCCAGAGTCTCACCACCCTTGTACTGAAGAACTTCTTCCTAAGATCCAGTCCAACCCTGCTCTCCCTCAGCTTCAAACCATTCCCCCTTGTCCAGCCTTATGAAAAGTCCTTCTCCAGCCTTCCTGCAGGATCCCTTCAACTATTGGAAGGCAGCTATAAGGCTACCCCAGAGTCTTCTCTTCTCCAGGCTTAACTCCCCCAGCTCCCTCAGTCTATCTTCACAGCAGAGGTGCTCCAGCCCTTGGATCATCTTTGTATCATCAGCAGCAGCAGCAGGAGGAATCATCATCGTAGAATTACCTAGTTGGAAAAGCCCTTAAGGTCATGGAGTCTAACCATAACCTCACATCTCCCCGTACACAACTCTTAGACCATGGCCCTGTGCTTCTCATCCCTCCTACATTCTCTTTTTATTTTTCTGCTGCTATAAAACTGCTGCTGAGGTCCCAGCTCAGCATTTCCAAAGGTGTCTAGGATGTCTCTTGGGTTTCCCTCCACACTTTTTAGCCAGGTGTTCCTGGGAGGCTTCTGCAGAACCAGAGATGGATCACTGGGCAGACATCCTTTGTCTGACAGCTATGACAACATCTTCACCAAGAAGGAGAGAGGCCAAAGTGCTGCCTTAAATACACATGATGGACATGGCCTCTCTTTGCACCAGGAAAGATTTAGGTTGAATAGGAGAAGGAACTTCTTGTCTGAAAAGGTTCTCAAAGACTGGAGCAGACTCCCCAGGGAGGTGGCTGAATCCCCATCCCTGGAGGTGTTTCAAAGAGGCAGAGATATGGTGCAGAGGGACATAGCTTAGCACCAGGCTTGAGGTATTTAGATCATGGTTGGACTCAAAAGGTCTTTTCCAACCAAAACTCTTCTATGATACAGACTTTGGAGGAGATGGTGGACAAAGTGTGCCACCCAAAATGCACTGGTGGCTGGTGGATCCCATCTGCCAGTGGGCTCCAGTGCATCTTCCTGCTGGGTCCTTGCAGTGATGCCCAGCTCCTGCTATGGCCTGGACTCCTTCAGGACCTGGAGCTGAGCCACCACTTCTCCCAAAGGTTTCTCAGGAGAGCTACAGTCTGTTTCCATGCTGTTTAAAACATTCTGATGTGTCTGTTCCAGTGACACAACACACCTGAGGCACACATCTGAGCTATCACAACAGCTTCTTCCAGAGACCAAATGTCACATTCCCTGCTTTCTGTGTTCCCCACCATGTTGATGTCTGGTTGACACCTCCTCCACTGTGCTCTGAGATCCCTTTCCAGTCAGTCTATACATGGAGCTGCATCTGCCTTACAGCAGCTGACATCAGGGAAACCTCTGCTTCTTCCTCCAAGCAATCAGACACAGCAGGGCCATTTCTGGTAAAGAGAGCTCTCCCCTGACACCAGCCTGACACACAGGGCTGTGCTAGATCACAGCCACTGCACACACACCTCTCACCCACAGCACAGTGAGCTCAGAGAAGAAATGTGTTGCTGTAACGTGGTCAGTGAGCCAAGGGCTTCAAGGCTCCCTGACACAGTTTCCCAGATTTTATAGCTCATGTGATAGGGGTAGATTAAGGACTTGCCTGGGACCTGGTACCCAAATGTCTTGGAACTGTTCAGGAGCCTCAGAGAAGCTACTGTGCTCTAAATGTCTTTGAGGGAGGATGGGAGACACGGGGAAAAACTGAAGCAGGGCAATTGTCAGCATCCAGCATGTGAGATGCACTAAGGACAGGAGTGCATTAAGGACTGGAGCTGCCTTTCTGACTCTCCCAGGAAGACAATGGCATGGTGGGAGTCTGCAGCCTGGGAGCAGTGGAGTTTTCATGCTCTCACAGTAATAACATTCATTTTTTTCCAAGGAGGCTGCTCCTCTCTTCTTGCCTTATAAAGTCAAGGCAGGAAGGAACAAGGAGCAAGACATTAATAACAATGGCAAGTTTATACAGTGAAGGCAGGAGGGAATTGTCTGGAGAGGAGCAGAAACAAAGAGGAAGGGAGGAAGTTGGGTGAGGTGTTGCTCACAGAGAGCTTACTTGGCTGCACCAAGACAGGAGACAACCAAATCTCTTTGCAAGGGCAGTGCTGGCAGGTCAGCACTTCTGACATGGCACAGAAGGACCCCTTGCCGTAGCCTTGCTTTTGGAGCTTTGCAGCTGCAGGGCTTCTGCTGCTGTATGACCCTGTGGGACAGAGCAACCCCCAGGTGGCATCCTCTTTGGGTGGCTGCATGACACAGGCCATGGTCCACTTACTGAAGCTGGAGTGAGAAAACTCATGGTGAATTTCTCTAGCAGGTACCTTGGCATGGTGACTCAGCTGGAGATGAAACTAGGAAGAAATCTTTGTGATTTATTGATAGGCAGGCAGGCAGATACCTAGATAGCTAGGTAGCTAAATAGATGGATGGATAGATAGATAGATAGATAGATAGATAGATAGATAGATAGATAGATAGATAGATAGATAGATAATAGATAGATGATAGATAGGTAGATAGATAGATAGATAGATAGATAGATAGATAGATAGATAGATAGATGATAGATAGGTAGATGATAGATGGATAGATAGATAGATAGATAGATAGATAGATAGATAGATAGATAGATAGATAGATGAAATTATTGTGGCCTTCCAGTATCTGAAGAGGGCTACAGGAAAGCTGGGGAAGGACTTTTTAGGGTGTCAGGGAGTGATAGGAATGGGGGGAATGGAGCAAAACTAGAAATGGGGAGATTCAGATTGGATGTTAGGAAGAAATTCTTCTCCATGAAAGTGGTGAGACACTGGAACAGGTTGCCCAGGGTGGTGGTGGAAGCCTCATCCCTGGAGGTTTTTGCAGCCAGGCTGGATGTGGCTGTGAGCAACCTGCTGTAGTGTGAGGTGTCCCTGGCCATGGCAGGGGGGTTGGGACTGGATGATCCTTGAGGTCCCTTCCAACCCTAACAATTCTGTGATTCTATGATCCAGCTCTTCATGGTGCCTCAGTGATGTGACTGACCAAAGAGATGATCTTCCTATGTTCTGCCCGGATCACAACCTGCTTTCAGGGAACTGTAAAGAGCAATGAGGTCTCTCCTCAGCCTCCTCTTCTCCAGAATAAACACCCCCAGATCCCTCAGCTGCTCCTCCCCAGCCCTCTTCTCCAGACACTTCACCAGCTTCCTTGCCCTTTTCTAGATCTGGTGCAGCAACAAAATGCCTTTCCTGTGTGGAGGGGCTCAATGGGAGGAGTGCTTTTCTGCTGCTAAACTACTGCTCTGCCTCATTTGCTACAGGAAAGACTGCAAGAGAGGCTGAGTGCTGCTCACAGAGCTCGAAGATGTGCTGAGGCTGAAGTAAGAACCAGAGCTGCAAACAGGAATTTCTGCTATATGACCCAGGAATGTTCCCTCTCCTCTGCACGATGTCTGGTTTGGTTTTCATCACAAACCTATCAAGGGTCAAGTGTACATTGGTGCAGGGAGCTTGCATTAAACAATGAGGATAAATGTGGAGAGACAGAGCTACTTGCTATTCAAATCGCCTTTCAAGGAGGTTCACTGCTCCAAGCCACTACAGGAATAGCAGTGGCAAGCAAAACCCTCTGCTAAGTGATATTTGGATAACTTTATAAACCTAAAGACATGGTATTCCCTCCTGAAAATTCATTTGCAGCTCCTCTGAAACTTCCTCTGTGCTCTGCAACAGCAGGTGGAAAATACATCCTCTGCCACTGCTGCTCTGAGTCAGAGGAATGAGGGATCTCCTGTGACAGAAAATCTCAGAGGTCTTTTCCAACCTCAGCAGTTCTATGACTCTATGATTCTGTGATTCTGTGAGAAACTGCATCTTCATTTCATTGACAGCATACCACAGAATCCAAGAATGCTTTGGGGTTGGAAGGGATCTTAAAGATCATCCAGTTCCAACCCCCTGCCACGGGCAGGGACACCTCCCACCAGCCCAGGTGGCTCAAGGCCTCATCCAACCTGGCCTTGAGCACCTCCAGGGAGGGGACATCCACAACCTCCCTGTTCCAACCTGTTTCAGAGTCTCACCACCCTCACTAGAAAGAATTTCTACCTAATCTCCAGTCTTAGCCTCCCCTCTTCCAGCTCAAAGCCATTACCTCTCATCCTGTCACTCCCAGCCCTTGTCAAAAGTCCCTCCCCAGCTCTCCTGTAGCCCCCTTCAGGTACTGGAAGGCTCTCTGGAGCCTTCTTTTCTCCAGGCTGAACAGACCCAAGCCTGTCCTCATAGAGGAGGTGCTCCAGCTCTCTGATATCACAGTCTCATAGTCTCACAGTATATCAGAGGCTGGAAGGGACCTCAAGAGATCATCAGGTCCAACCCCCCTGCCAGAGCAGGATCACCCAGGATAGTCTGCACAGGAATGCATCCAGGTGGGGTTTGAAAGCCTCCAGGGAAGGAGACTCCACAACCCCCTTGGGCAGCCTGTTCCAGGGCTCTGTCACCCTCACTTTAAAGAAGTTTCTCCTCATGTTGAGGTGAAATCTTCTCTGTTCTAGTTTGAACCCATTGATCCTTGTCCTATCACTGTGCACCACCCAAAAGAGCCTGGCCCCCTCCTCCTGACACCCACCCCTCACATATTTATCAAATGCCAGAAGCTGTTGGTGAGCTCCAGAGCATCTGTTTCAATGAAGAGCAGGGGCTCAGGAGTTGTTCATCAGCTAGTGCCAAGCAGTGACTCTTTTCTGCAGGGTCATGCTGCCTTGGCTGCCTCCTGTGATTGCTGGGGCAGCATGGGGTTAAGTGGTGTCACTGGAAGAGGACAAGAGCCCAGAAATCAGAACAGCCTTTCAGCAGAGGCAGCCAGTGTCACAGCCATAGCTCGAGGTGCAGCCCTGCTGTACCCTGAGCTTATGTCAGAAGTGACACAAGTCATCTCCAAATGCTGCTTCAGACCTCTGCTCTCCTCCTGCATCCCCCTGCCTGCAGCTACAGACCAAACACAAAAGGTTTGTTTCTCGGCAGTTTTGCAAACCATTCACTCACTGTAAACATCACAGATTGTGGCTTTAGCCAGAAATGCCACCAGGGGGAAGAAAAGTGTTAGGTACAGGGCAGCACCAGCTTTGGCCAGGCAAGCTGGGACTGATCTTGTTCTACAGATCCTTTGGTACCAGGAGAGGAAAAAGGAGATATGATAGGGTGGAACAAATCCCTAAGATCAGGGCAAAACTCTTCAGACAAATCTGATTTTGCATCCAGATTGTTACAGTTTGAAGGGGGAACTTTAGCCTAGTCCCTGACTGCAAAGACTGAAAGTAAAATCAATTACTGCGCTGGATGCAAAAGGAAAACAATGCTAAGGTCTGTAGAATTCATTGGATTGCTGATGGGATATAGAGCAGAGGCATAAACAGTTCTTGCTCTCTTTTCTTGTCCTGTCACTTCTGCTTGCAACTTTCCTCTCTCTCTCTTCTGTGGTCTTGCCAGGGGTATCTCTGTTTTGACTACTGTGTGAGGTAATGGGAAGGAAGGAAGGAGGGAGGAAGGAAGGAAGGAGGGAGAAAGGAAGGGAGGAGGTGAACAGGTCCCCTGAATCCATCCAGGGGGGTCTGAGGAGTTTCTGTGTTGTTTATAAATTATAACTCTATCTCTGTTGTACACATATTGTATATTTGGTACATACTCATTGCATTTCATATTTCTAGAGTGTAGTTTGCTTGTAAATAGAGCTTCAGTTGCTTCCAACACCTACTGAGCTAGTCTGGAAATGTTTATTTTGGGGGTAATTCTCCAAATTAGTTGAGGGGTAGTGTCAACCCACCACACAGATGAGGCAAACTGAAGGTTTAACAATTTCCTGCTGCTGGGAGGTGTCCCTGTCTGTGGCAGGAGGTTGGAACTAGATGATCTTTAAGGTCCCTTCCAACCCAAGCCATGCTATGATTCTGTGGCATCACCATCAGGCAGCTCTTAGACAGCTGAGCAGTACAATGAGGCAGCATAACAAAATGCAGGTTGTGAAGTGCTCTAAACTCATCTTAAATTGCTTTAGAATAATCTTAGCTGTTCCTCAACCCTTTTCCTGAGTGGTTTGACTGTAAGAGAAAGAGGAGAGCATTCCTGGGAAATGAATAAACTGCTGCAGGCAGCTCAGGAAAGCAGACAGAACTTGTCCTCTCCTCAGGAAGCAAGGAAAGCTGAGCTCATACTGCAAACCATAACGCAGGGTGTTTGTCACAAGTTAAAACCCAATGAAATGAGCCCCAGATGTTCCCAGAGTTCTGGAAGGTTCATGTTCAATGAAGCAATGTTTATTCTTGCAAATTCATTCCAGAAAACAGACTTCACTCTCAGTGACAGTGTGGAAAACTACACTGGATGGCACACAGCTTTCCAAGCTGGTAGAGAAGATGTCTGATGAGACCTTAAAACAGTGAGAAAAAAGAGATTGCCTTTCCCAGATGAGGATTTTAGCCTTGTTTGTACAGTTAGAAAATCAGCAGAATGAGACTTGCTGCTTCTCTTCAACAGAGAGAGACTCAGACTCAGTTTGAAATCTGGCTCCTGGCTTGCTAAGGAGCACTTTCTATTGCTGATCCACCATGCAGAGCCAGAGAGGTGATTCTGCCACTTTGCTCTGCTGAGATCTCACCTGGAGTACTGTGTGCAGGTCTGGAGCCCTCAGTACAGGAAGGACATGGACCTGATGGAGAAGATCCAGAGGAGGGCCATGAAAATCATCAGGGGGTCAGAGCAGCTCTGTTATGAGGACAGGCTGAGGGAGCTGGGGGTGTTCAGCCTGGAGAAGAGAAGGCTCCAGGGAGATCTAATAGCAGCCTGCCAGTACCTGAAGGGGCTACAGGAAGGATGGAGACTGTTTGCAAAAGCCTGCAGTGACAGGATGAGGGACAATGGCTTCAAACTAGAGCAGAGCAGATTTAGATTGGATGTTAGGAAGAGGTTCTTTACCATGAGGGTGGAAGACTGGAACAGGTTGTTCAGGGAGGTGGTTGAGGCTCCATCCCTGGAGATATTCAAGGTGAGGCTCAGCAGGGCTCTGAGCAACCTGATCTAGTGGAGGATGTCCCTGCTGAGTGTGGGGAGGTTTTACTGGATGACAGTTGGAGATCCCTTCTGGCCTGGATCATTCTATGATTCTATGCTGAGGTATGCAGAAGACTTCCAGCATGAATCAGATTAATCTTATGGTAGCTATCTAGCAAAACATGGACTTATCAAATGGCCTCAGGTTGCACCAGTGGAGCTTTAGGTTGGCTATCAGGAAATATTTCTTTACTGCAAGAGTGGTCAGGGATTGGAACAGGCTGCCCAGGGAGGTGATGGAGTCCCCATCCCTGGAGTTGCTGAAGAAAATGTGTGGGCATGGCACTCTGGGACATGGTTTAGTGCCCATGGTGGTGTTGGGTTGACAGTTGGACTTGATGATCTTGGAGGTCATTCCCAACCTTAGCGTTTCTTTAATTCTATGAAGTTTTGGCTTCTCCATCTTCCAGTCCATCTCTACTTCCTCTTCATCATTCAAGTCTTCTGCTTAAGTGTGTTGCCTCCAGAGGGATTAAAGTTGCTTTAGGTCCCCTTTGAATAGGAGGAATTACCTCAGTAGTAGAAGGCATGCCAGGGATCTGTATCTGCAGTTGAGAAAGGACATTGTAGAGAGGTTGGTGCTGGTCTCTTCGCACAGGTACTTAGTGACAGAACAAGAGGGAATGGACTCAAGCTGCCACTGGGTAGGTTTAGACTGGACATTAGGAAAAAAAATTGCATAGAAAGAGTGGTCAGGGATTGGAATGAGCTGCCCAGGGAGGTGATGGAGTCTCCAACTCTGGATGTGTTTAAAGGTGGTTTGAATGTGATGCTTGGGGATAAGGTTTAGGGGTGACCCATGCAGAGTAGGGTTCTGGGTTGGACTTGGTGATCCTGAGGGTCTGTTCCAACCTGAGTGTTTGTGTGATTCTGTGATTCTTCTATTTATTCCACATGGACATGGCAGTAAAGCTGTGTGATGGTGAGGAGGGACAATTAAATACAGACTGCACCCAGGCAATACACCTGACAGAACCCTTTTTAAAGTTGGAAAAATGTCCCACAGACAACCTGTTTGGGTGGAAAAGAAAAGATTTCATAGCTTCTGGAGTTCCTCATGCCTTTTTGTGTCACTGTATCCCAGGAAAACAAAACATAATCAAGAGAAGTGTGGCCAGCAGAGTGAGGGAGGTGATTCTACCCCTCTGCTCCACTCTGGTGAGACCATACCTGGAGCATGGCATCCGGTTCTGGAGCCTCTGTTACAAGAAGGATCTGGAGGTGCTGGAAGGTGTCCAGAAAAGGGCCATGAGGATGATCAGAGGGCTGGACCTGCTCTGCTATGGAGAAAGACTGAGAGAGTTGGGGTTGTTCAGTCTGGAGAAGGGAAGGCTCCAAGGAGACCTTCTTGTGGCCTTCCAGGATCTGAAGAGGGCTACAAGAAAGCTGGGGAGGGACTTTTGAGGGTGTCAGGTAGTGATAGGACTGGGGGGAATGGAACAAAACTAGAAATGGGTAGGTTCAGATTGCATGTTAGGAAGAAATTCTTCCCCATGAGGGTGGTGAGACACTGGCACAGGTTGCCCAGGGAGATGGTGGAAACCTCATCCCTGAAGGTTTTTTGCAGCCAAGTTGGATGTGGCTGTGAGCAGCCTGCTGTAGTGTGAGGTGTTCCTGGCCATGGTAGGGGGGTTGGAACTGGCTGATCCTTGAGGTACCTTCCAACCCTGACAATTCTATGATTCTCTAATTACAGGCAGTTCTGCTGCCCAGCAGTATCAAATCTGCTGGGTTTGGGCAGCAGGTGGCCAGCTGTGCATAGCAGTTTTAGAAAACTCTGCCTGCCACTGGTGAAATATTCCCTTCAGCTCTACCACTAACAGGGCCAGTGCACAAACAAGAAACACTGCACTACACAGATGGCTGTAGCTCTGAGCAACCTGCTCACCAGTGTCCCTGCCCATGGCAGGGGGGTTGGAACTGGATGATCCTTGAGGTCCCTTCCAGCCTTGACAATTATGTGATTCTAGGATTCTGTGTGTGGACAGTGTCAAAGCAAATATTCAGTCAGCACAAATGCTCATGTTCTGCACTGATGCCCCAAAATTATTCTCTGGAATCACCATAGAGATTTCAGCCATGTGTTCAGGGACCCTTGATTCCTCTCTGCCCAGCAAGGGATTAACTCAGGGATTGGACTCAATGTCCTTTGGAGGTCACTTCCAACCCAGACCAATCTCTGATTCTATAACTCATGGATCTGCCATCCTGATTTTGGTGATGTGTCCTTTTTGTTGGGGCTTATGAAGTGGCTTAGGGATGCATTTGCCTTGCAGAGGGGGAGAAAAAAGAAAGGAAGAGACAGAGATAAGACCCTGAGGGGTGCAATTTTGGTCCAACAGTGCTTCAGGGCTCTGGTTTGCTGGGGGTACCCAGCCTATGGTAGCAACATTTGAAGGAAGGCTTTAACAGGGTAGGAAATGAATGAGCAGGGAAAGCCCAGGGTTGAAGCTGGAGTTCAGAGGCAGACAGTAAAAGTCAGCAGCCAGGAGACAGAGCAAATTCCAAGCCTGCTTCTGCATGCCCTGCTTTTGCTGGCTGCAAGAGCACTGCTAGTGAGGGAGCTCATCCAGCCCTCACAGGCAGAAAGGAGCAATTTGGGTTGTGATGAAGCACAGAGACACAGTGGAAGTGTCAGACTTCACTGGAGCTGTTCCACTTTCACCAAGTCCCATCTATTTTTGCAGTTCCCTTTGCAGAACATACAAGTTCACTCTCATTTTCCAAACCTCACACATCTGGGGGCCTCCCTCCCTCCCTCCTCGGAGGTAATTTTCTTCAGACCATGTAAATGTCAGCTGCCAGTTGTAAATACTGTTATTTGGATGGAGCTGTCAGGGAGTGAGGGGGAAAGGATGCAGGCAGCTCCCTTCTGTCTGCTTAGCTCTCAGGAAAGGTCAGCAGAGACCTTCAAAAAGGACACCCTGTCAAAGCTGAACCATCTTCCAACATCCACTCTGCAGGAACAGGGGAAGAAAGCAGATGCTGTAGAGCTAGCCAAGAGAGCACTAAAGTGCCAGGGTTTGTTCTGTTGTAGAGAAGCTCCATTAGTGACTACTGGTGGTGTCCAAATCCAAAGTGGCCAGAGAAGGGACAGAGCTCACCCAAGTTAATTGCATCCAGCTGTGTTTTGTTTGCTTTGGGGCTTGCTTTTTTTAGCCTTCTGTTTGATCTAACTTCCATCTCAGCAGATTTCATCCTCTGATGAACATCCCCACGGATTCCATTCCATCCTCCCTGAGCTGCCAGGGCACAGAGCAAGCAGCTCTCCACCCCAGGAGCTGGGTGGGGGCAGAGGAAGGTTCTTCTGCTCATGCAACCATTTCTTACCAAGCTCTGACACTGAGGGTTGATTCTGGCCTTGCAAACTCAACAGAGCAATCTGGGAGCTGTGGTTGAGGACACTGAGGTCAGGGGCAGATTGTGGCACTTACAGTGCAAAAAGGGTTTGCCTCAAATCCCCCAAATGTTTAGGTGCCTAATTTTCCCAAGGGAATCAGTAACAATCAGTGGCTAAATCATTAGCTGCCTGTTATATAAAAGAGGCAGAGATAATTACTTTAGCTCTGCTATCAGAGTTACTGATGCAATTACGGGGCGGGGGGGGGGAACTCCCTGAAGGGGACACAATTGAAGGGTGAATGCCATGGACAACCTTGTATCCAGAACTGCTCTCCCAAGAACTTCCCAGCCCAGGAATAGAATCATAGAATTCTTAGGGCTGGAAGGGACCTCAAGGATCATCCAGTAGCAACCCCCCTGAGTGGTTTCAGTTTTTTACCTCACTCTATTAAAACAAAGCAGAACCTCCTCACCTTTCCCTGAAGACAGACCCAATCACTACTCCTGCTACACAATACTTCAAGAAAACACAAATGAGCAGGGCTTTATGGACTCTGCCTACATCAATATTTGCTGTTCTGAGTCCCAAACCCACACTGGCAAGGAAGTGTGGCATCTCCCCAGCAGGATGTGGGTGAAGCCATAAAGGAAGAGTGAGTCTCTCCCTCCTGCTACCTCTTTTCTGATCCAAGGCAAGTGCTGAGCTGGACTGCATGGTTGCAGAGCCTTGCCCCTCTTGGCATGGCTGCTGTGTCTATTTTTATTTTACAGAACCACAGAATTAACCAGGTTGGAAAAGACCTCAGAGATCAAGTCCAACCTATCACCCAACACCATTTAATCAACTAAACCATGGCACTAAGTGCCTCATCCAGTCTTATTTTAAACACTTCCAAGGATGGTGACTTCACCACCTCCCTGGACAGCACATCCAAGGGACAATCTCACTTTCTGTGAAGAATTTCTTCCTAACATCAGCTCAAACCTCCCCTGGCGCAGCTTGAGACTGTGTCCTCTCCTTCTGTCATTGTTGCCTGGGAGAAGAGACCAACCCCCACCTGGCTACAACCTCCCTTCAGGTGGTTGTAGATGGCAACAAGGTCTCCCCTGAGCCTCCTCTTCTCCAGGCTAAACAATTTTCTTGGTGTGCTCAGCTGGTTTGTTTTTTTTCTCCCCTTGGCCCAAGTCATGCTGAGACCTTAGGTTCTGAGCCCTGCCTACTAGATTCACAGGGAGAAAGCACTGAGATGGAGAAGCATTCAGTTAAAAGTAGTTTCATGTGCACTTAAGCCTCCTGTTACCATGGAGCAGGGTGCACTTACAGCAGAGACTCCAGCAGCCTGCTCGCTCTGCTGTTTCTGATTCTGCCATCAGAGGTCCTCCGGAGCAGAAGCATGGGAAGGAAAGACAAAAGCTCCCTGCCAGAGAACATTTTGGCCGAGGTTCTCAGGGCTTGAGACATGCAAAGCTTGTTTACCCGGGAGGCTGCTTTCCCTCCGAGCTTGTCTTGCTAGCACATACTGACAGCTCACTGGGAAGGCTTGCCAAAAGCTGTGCTTGTGAGGGAAACTGATTCTTTGTTTCCTCCAATTCTTCACCCATGGCCTTGCCCTTTCTAGCCACCCCAGCAAGCTGGATGCCTTCCTGTGGGAAGTGGAAGCTGCTCACCACAGCTCCTTAGCTGCAGAGTGGAGAGGGGGAGCAGCTCGAGAAGGCTGCCTGGGGTTTGCCAAGGTTCCCTGTAAAGTGCTGGACAAAGCCACCACCCACATAGACATCATAGAATTGTTAGGGTTGGAAGAGACCTCAAAGATCAGCCAGTTCCAACCCCCCTACCATGGCCAGGGACACCTCATACTACAGCAGGTTGTTTACAGCCACATCCAGCCTGGATGCCAAAACCTCCAGGGATGAGGCTTCCACCACCTCCATGGGCAACCTGTGCCAGTGTCTCACCACCCTCATGGGGAAGAATTTCTTCCTGACATGCAATCTGAACCTACCCATTTCTAGTTTTGTTCCATTCTTCCCAGTCCTATCACTCCCTGACACTCTCAAAAGTCCCTCCCCAGCTTTCTTGTAGCCGCCTTCAGATCCTGGAAGGCCACAAGAAGGTCTCCTTGGAACCTTCCCTTCTCCAGACTGCACAACCCCAACTCTCTCAGTCTTTCTCCATAGCAGAGCAGGTCCAGCCCTCTGATCATCCTCATGGCCCTTCTCTGAACACCTTCCAGCACCTCCAGATATTTCCATCTTCACCTCCCCGCCTGTAGAATGGGAAGAGAGTGTTTGCCCATCAGCCATGCTGCCTCTTTTCAAGTCAGTGATGATTCTATGACTGGTAAGTGCTTTGTATGAAGAGTTCATCAAAGGGCCAGGCCTTAGCAGACTCCTCACCATACCTATTTTGGCTACTTATGCCCAAATATTTTATATGGAATTTTTTGTTGCTCTGATTTTGCTTATTCCCTAGGGTTTTGCATTCTCTGCACTTCCCTCTTATTCCCTGATTCTCTATTTTAGTTAGCTTCTGCTTTTACTCTCAGATACCTGCCTGTGCCTTCTCTCATGACAGGTTTCATGATCATAGGTGTGTCGGTGTGAGCTGAAATTCCCCCCCCCCACCAACAATAACCAGGCTAGCTCAGTCTGGAAGCAAATGAAAAGCTGTATTTACAAGCAGAGTCTAAAATCTACAATGAAATGCAATGAATATGTACAAATATACAAAATTCACAACATTCACAAATATATACAATCAACAGAAAAAGCACAACCGATCTCCCTTTGCTTCCCCCCAAGGGGACCCTCCCAAAGGGGCCTCTCTCTCCCAGGAGCTTTCCCCCCCCAGACCCCCCTGGACAGAGAAGCAGAGTTAGTTAAGCAGAAAGTTGTTAACTTAGCTGCCAAGGTCAGTGTGTTATCTTCAGCCAGAAGAGAAGAAGAAACAGCAGCCAGACAGCCCAGCAACTGCCCCCACTGCCGAACGCAGAATGTGCAGAGTGCCTACTTTGTTTTGGGTAATAGTTCTTAAACATTTCTATCTATCCAATGGAAGTGTTTAGAACAATCGTTATTTTGCTTTCTTACACCCAATAGTGACTTATTTACATTCTTTCACTTTCTCTGTTCTGAACTTTGCAAGGAAAAATTAAAAAGACAGTTTCAAACCACCACAGTCCACCCCTTCTAAACAATTCCATTGGCTGCTACTATCATCTATCTAATCTAAAATAATATCTACAACAATAGGTGAATAAAGACCATAGTCCATTCCGGCTATCTCAGATGTAGATGATTCAAAAGAGTCAAATCACAGGAAAAACAGCAAACAGCTTGTTTCCTCGCAGATGGAGCAAAGAAAGGAACAGGGACTCTCAGGTGACTCAGGGCTCTCAGGGTTCGTGCACCGTAGATCTCATGAACTCTCCTCTTGGGCGCGATGCTGTGTCTGCGCAACACTCTGAATTTAACCTCTCTCAGCCAAAGTTAGATTTCTTTGTGGAATACACTGAATTTCACCATTTTCTTGCATCACCCAATAGGTGTGACCAGGACCTTCAGCAGAAACCACCCCTCGGACAGGTTTGGCCTCTCCTGAAGGCGAAAATACCCAAACAGTTTTGCCTAACAGATTCTTTTCTCTGATAACAGGAACTCTACCACCTTCTTCCTTTCGCAACAAATCTGATTGGGCAGGTCCAGCTCGATTCACTGAACCTCTACTATTCACCAACCAGGTTGCTTGTGCTAAATGCTTCTCCCAGTTTTTCAAAGATCCACCCCCCATGGCTTTGAGAGTGGTTTTCAGCAAACCGTTGTAGCGTTCGATCTTCCCTGCAGCTGGTGCATAGTAGGGAATGTGGAATATCCACTCGATGCCGTGCTCTTTGGCCCAGTTTTTTACAAGATTGTTCTTGAAATGAGTTCCATTGTCCGACTCAATCCTCTTTGGAGTTCCGTGTCTCCACAGGATTTGTCTTTCCAGACCAAGAATGGTGTTACGTGCAGTTGCATGAGGAACTGGATAAGTTTCCAGCCATCCAGTGCTTGCCTCTACCATAGTCAGCACATACTGCTTACCAGATCGAGAACGAGGTAGGGTGATGTAGTCAATCTGCCAGGCTTCACCATACTTGTACTTGGACCATCGGTCACCGTACCACAAGGGCTTGATCTGCTTTGCCTGCTTAATAGCAGCACAAATGTCACAGTCATGGATGACTTGTGTGATAGCATCCATGGAAATGTCAATGGATCTGTCACGAGCCCATCGGTAGGTTGCATCTCTGCCTTGATGTCCTGACGAGTCATGGGCCCACCGAGCTAAGAACAGCTCACCTTGGTGTTTCCAGTCAAGATCAGGATCAGAGTTTGTGTCCACCTGGGAAACTGTTGCAGCTAGATCTGCCTGATGGTTGTGTTGTTGTTCCTCTGTAGCTTTGCTCTTAGGAATGTGAGCATCGATGTGTCTCACTTTCACTGGGATTCTCTCAATGCGAGCAGCAATGTCTTGCCACAGATCTGCAGCCCAGATTGGCTTTCCTTTCCTCTGCCAGCCATTCTTTTTCCAGTCTTTCAGCCAACCCCACAAGGCATTGGCTACCATCCACGAGTCCGTGTAGAGATAAAGCTTTGGCCATCTCTCACGTTCAGCTATGTTAAGAGCTAGCTGGACAGCTTTTACCTCTGCAAATTGACTGGATTCTCCTTCTCCATCTCTCGCTTCTGCAACTCTGCGCGTTGGGCTCCACACTGCAGATTTCCATCTCCGCTTGTTCCCAACAAGACGACAGGAACCGTCTGTGAACAAAGCATATCTCTTTTCATCATCAGACAGATCACTGTAAGGAGGAGCTTCCTCAGCACGAGCTACTCTCTCCTCTGGAGGTTTAGCACAGCTTGTGCCTTCTGGCCAGTTTGTGATCACCTCCACCAAACCAGGCCTTTCGAGATTTCCCATTCGAGCTCTCTGTGTTATCAGAGCCATCCACTTAGACCAGGTAGCATCTGTTGCATGATGTGGTGAAGAACCTTTGCCTTTGAATATCCAATTCAGAACTGGCAATCTAGGAGCTAGAAGAAGTTGTGACTCAGTTCCAATCACTTCAGAAGCAGCTTTCACTCCTTCATAAGCAGCTAAAATCTCTTTCTCTGTTGGAGTGTAGTTTGCCTCTGAGCCTCTGTAGCCACGACCCCAGAAACCAAGAGGACGTCCTCGTGTCTCCCCTGGAGCTCTTTGCCATAAGCACCAGGTTGGACCATTGTCACTCGCTGCTGTGTACAGAATGTTCTTAATGTCTGGACCAGTTCGGACAGGTCCCAGACCCATTGCTTGGACTACCTCTCGCTTGATCTGGTCAAAGGCTGCTTGTTGCTCAGGACCCCATTGGAAACTGTTTCTCTTTCGAGTCACATCATAGAGAGGTTTCACAATCTGACTGTATCCAGGAATGTGCAGTCTCCAAAATCCCACTATGCCTAAGAAACGCAGAGTTTCTTTCTTGTTGATGGGATTTGCCATGGTGGAGACTCTGTTTATCACATCCATTGGGATGTGACGGCGACCATCTTGCCACCGCACTCCCAGAAACTGGATTTCTCTGGCAGGTCCTTTCACCTTGTCTCGCTTGATAGCGAAACCAGCTTGCAAGAGAATGTCAAGGATTTTGTTACCTTTCTCGAAGACTTCTTCAGCAGTCTCACCCCAGACGATGATGTCATCGATGAACTGAATGTGTTCTGGAGCTCCACCTTTCTCCAAAGCATCATGGATCACTGCATGGCAGATGGTTGAACTGTGAATCCACCCCTGGGGCAAACGATTGAATGTGTACTGAATGCCTCTCCAGGTGAAAGCAAACTGAGGTCTGCATTCCTCTGCTATGGGAATAGAGAAGAAAGCATTAGCAATGTCTATGGTAGCATACCATTTGGCCTGCTTGGATTCCAGCTCATATTGGAGTTCCATCATGTCTGGTACAGCTGCACTCATGGGTGGAGTTACTTCATTCAAGGCACGGAAATCAACTGTCAGACGCCACTCTCCATTCTGCTTTCTCACAGGCCAGATTGGACTGTTGAAAGGTGAATGAGTTTTGCTGATGACCTTCTGACTCTCCAACTGACGAATCAAGTTTTGAATGGGCACCAAAGAGTCACGGTTGGTTCTGTATTGTCTGTGATGCACAGTTTGAGAAGCAACCGGCAGCTTTACATCCTCTATCTCATGTTGTCCCACAACTGCAGATTCATCTGAAAGCTCAGGTCTGATAGACAACTTCAATTTTCCTCCATCAATTTCTACAGTTGCTATTCCAAAAGCCCATTTGTAACCCTTAGGGTCTTTAAAACGCCCTTCTCTCAGAAAGTCAATTCCCAAAATACAAGGTGCATTAGGACCTGTTACAATAGTATGTTTCTTCCACTGCTTCCCAGTTAAACTTATGTCAACCTCTATCTTAAACAACTCTTGAGATCCACCAGTGACTCCCTGAATAGTTATAGATTCTCCCCCTTGATAATTTGATGGTATTATGGTGCACTGAGCTCCTGTGTCAACCAAGGCCCTGTACTTCTGAAATTTTGAAGTGCCAGGCCACTGGATGTACACATCCCAATAGATTCTGTTATCTCCATTATCCCTTACCTCCCCCTGGCGGAAGGCAGGGCACCCCTAATGGTGGGGATTACATCCACATGTACAGCTGGCATAATGTCCAGCACCAGAGTTAGGATCATTGTTGGAGCTATCAGAGTTGTTCTGGGAAACTGAGGAAGCGACAGCTACCCTCCTGGTATTGCTACCTCGGGATCTGCCCCTCTGCAGCTCCCGTAACCTCTTGAAAAGATCAGAAGTTGGTTGACCATCCCATCTGTTCATGTTCTCACCAAACTGATCACGCAGAGTTATCCAGATACTGCCACGTGATTGCCTCTGCTGTCTGTTTTGGTTTGACCTGTTTTGGAATGGCCTCCTTGGAGCACGTCTGTTTCTGACAGCTGAAACTTGTATCCATCTGGAGGAAGAGGAATTAGAATCATCCCCCTTCATCAAGTTGGATATGGAGGTTTTAAGTTCCTCCTTCAGCTCTTTCATGCAATTCTCCATCTTTCCAGACAGAGTTTCAATGGCTGAAACCAAAGAAGTACGTGCAAGACTATCCTCCAACTGCCTCATTTGGTCAGTGAAATGGCCAACAGTAGGAGGTGCTCCACCATAATTTCTTGCCACAATCCTGCTTGCCAGAATAGTGGCGTAATTAGGAGGAGCAAGCTTAATGAGCTTTTTGGCAAGGCCTGTTCCAACAGGAATTTCATCAGGATTCAGAGTCTTATGATCTCCATACATTACTTCTCTCAGACGCTTGATTCCCTCAGCTATTGTGGTCCAAGGCTTAGGGTTCCATGGTAAATCATCTCTGCTGGGGTACCTCAGCGAGACTGCCAGTAGGAGGCGTGCCCACAGAGAAACTTTACCAATGCACTTGCCTAGATGCCTGTCTATGCCTGTATCCTTTGAGAGCATCCCCAACTGAGAGGCCGACTTGTCACCTACCACCAATGCTGGGGCTCCCATATCAAAACACCTGGCTAGCCAAGACAGGACTGGCTCATTATCTCCTCTGATGTAATCCTTCCTCACATGTCTAATTTCCTGTCTGGGTGCATTAGCTGACTGTATGTCATCCTCATCCTCATCATCATCCTGAGGTCGCTGTCCCCATAATCCTATTTTAATCCTCCGTTGAATTTCTTTGAGTTCAGAGGCACTACCAGCAGTTGCTAATCTACCAGGGTCTACATCCTGACCTACATCTCCATCATCCATGTGGGGTCTCAAGAGTTCTACCAGAGTTTTAAGGCTAACCCTCTCTTCCTCATCAGAAGGATCTTTCTTAACAGAGGGACCCTGAGTAGAAGGACCCTCATCTCCATCTGCACCATCTCCTGCAGCATCTGCATCTCCTTTACGCTTTCTGGTGATAGTGGCAACCAAATTTACTGGCTTGGTTTTCACATTCACAGCAGAGTTGGAAGAGCAAGTAGCCTTATGTGTTTCTTGACACAGTGCTATCAGTAGCCATATGATTATTCCAAGAAGCAACAAAATTAAGATTAAGGCTAGTACAAGATATCTAGGGTACCACTGGTTCCAAGGACCTTCTGTAGTTGTAAGAGGAGTAACAAACTCATATGTGTCTGCTAGCAGATCCATAGTTGAGTTACCATAGCTTCTTAGCCCAATAAGACCACAACAGAATTCACCAACATTCAGTAACTTGTTCTTAACCCAAAGAAATGACTTATATGCCACATATCTCACAATCTTGTCTATCATGCAAGAAATGGCCCATCTGTAGACAATTGCACCGATAATAGATGAAATAGAATGACTCAGAATCCAAAACAGCTTCATTTTGCTTCCTAATCTGAGCAGAAATAAATCACAAGCAATCGAGCCCCGAGTTGGAGCGCCAAAAATAAAAAGTGTGTCGGTGTGAGCTGAAATTCCCCCCCCACCAACAATAACCAGGCTAGCTCAGTCTGGAAGCAAATGAAAAGCTGTATTTACAAGCAGAGTCTAAAATCTACAATGAAATGCAATGAATATGTACAAATATACAAAATTCACAACATTCACAAATATATACAATCAACAGAAAAAGCACAACCGATCTCCCTTTGCTTCCCCCCAAGGGGACCCTCCCAAAGGGGCCTCTCTCTCCCAGGAGCTTTCCCCCCCAGACCCCCCTGGACAGAGAAGCAGAGTTAGTTAAGCAGAAAGTTGTTAACTTAGCTGCCAAGGTCAGTGTGTTATCTTCAGCCAGAAGAGAAGAAGAAACAGCAGCCAGACAGCCCAGCAACTGCCCCCACTGCCGAACGCAGAATGTGCAGAGTGCCTACTTTGTTTTGGGTAATAGTTCTTAAACATTTCTATCTATCCAATGGAAGTGTTTAGAACAATCGTTATTTTGCTTTCTTACACCCAATAGTGACTTATTTACATTCTTTCACTTTCTCTGTTCTGAACTTTGCAAGGAAAAGTTAAAAAGACAGTTTCAAACCACCACAATAGGATATGAGGAAGAGATTCTTGGCAGTGAGGGTAGGGAGGCACTGGAACAGGATGCCCAGGGAGGCTGTGGATGCATCTTCCCTGGAGGTTTTCAAGGCCAGTTTGGATGATCAAGGCCAGTTTGGATGACACCTTGAGCAACCTGGGCTGATGGGAGGTGTCCCTGCCCATGGCAGGGGGTTGGAACTGGATGATCTTGAAGGTCCCTTCCAACCCAACCCATTCTATGATTTTATAATTAGCAGACCTGAGAACTACCTGTCCTGAGAGGACAAAGGACATCAAACAGTCCCATTCCTGCCAGATCACCCCAAGCCCTCAGCACCAGCTCTGTCAGCCTGAAGCTTTCACAGGAGCTGCAGAAGAACAGGCAGTACCTGATGTGGTGTGAAGTTAAGAGAGTGATGTCAAAGGAGCTGATACAAACGGAACCTGACAGTGTTCTTGGTCAGGTTGGTGTCAGGGGGCTGGGGAGATCTTGCTCCAGTGCTGGGAACCTAAACTTTCCTAGTGTTTAAGGCCTTGTGTTAGCAAAATGCAGCCTTAGCAAACACCTCAGCTCCTCCAGCTCCTCCCCATGCTCCTCACCACTGGTGGGCTCTGCCCTTTCCCACATCCCTGCCTGTCTTTGCTGCTGCATGGATGAGAATGGGGGTGAAGAATCACAGGATTGTTTTGCTTGGAAAAGAACTTTAAGATCAAGTCCAACGATTCTCTAACTCTACCAAGGCTGCTGCTAAACCATGGCCCTCAGCACCACATCTCTGCCTCTTTGAAATAACTCTGAGGATGGGGATTCAACCACCTCCCTGGGCAGCCTCTTCCAGTTTTTGAGAACCCTTTCAGGGAAGAAGTTTTTTCTTCCCTGGTACAATTTCCTCTTGTTACAGCACTTTTGGGGAGAAGAAACCCCCACCTAGCTCCAACCTCTTTTCAGGGAGCTGTAGAGAGTGACAAGGTCTCCCCTCAGCCTCCTCTTCTCCAGACTAAACACTCCCAGATCCCTCAGCTGCTCCTCACCAGTGCTGTGCTCCAGACCCTTCACCAGTTTTGTTGCTCTTTTCTGGACACACTCCAGCACGTCAATATCCTTCTTGGAGTGAGGGGCCCAAACCTTAACCCAGGACCCAAGGTATGGCCTCACCAGTGTTGGGTACAGGGTGGCAATCACTGCCCTGCTCCTGCTGGCCACACTGTTCCCAAACCAGGCCAGGATGCTGGTGGCCTTCTTGGCCACCTGGGCACACCCTGGCTCATCTTCAGTTGCTACCACCCAACACCCTTCAGGTCTTTCTCTGCTGGGCAGTTCCCAGCCACTCTGCCCCAAGCCTGGAGCCTTCATGGGGTGGTTGTGACCCAAGTGCAGGACCCAGCACTTGGCTTTGTTGAACCTCATACAATTGTCCTCATCTCATGGATCCAGCATGGCAAGGTCCCTCTGCAGAGCCTCTGTGGCAGATCAACACTCCCACCCAACTAGGTCTAGTCTGGAAACTGACTGAGAGTGTCTGGATGCTCTCTGATCACTGATAAAGACTAAGGAGACCTGACCCCCATCCTGAGCCCTGGGGAACATCACTGTTTGAGCCCATCCAGCCATTTTTTGACCCAGTTTCACATTTTGTTTTCAGAGCACCAGGCATTTCTCAGAGAAGCAGCAGAGCTTTTTCCCCCCTCACTTTACTTAGGTTTGTTGACTTCTCTGAACCCCTCAGGAATCAAGAGTCCATGCCCACAGCTGACCACAGATGCTGCTATAGGTGACAGCTAGATCAGACTCCTTTTCTGAGCTGGCTGGAAGTGCCAGGATGCACAAAGAAAGGGAACTGATGGTTTCCATGGCAATTCACTCCCCTCTTAAGAATAATCAATATAAGGAGAGTAAGAAGCAGCAATTTGTTCCCACAGAGCAGGGAGCAAGCAAGCAGGCAGCAGGTTCATGTTACCCACACCAGAACACCACAGAGTCAGAAAATCATTTGGGGTGGAAGAGGCCTCTAAGATCATTGACTCCACCAACTGCATGCTCTGTTTTCCTCTTTTCAGTGATTCTCATTACATCCTCATGGCACAAATGCCATTTCAAGGCCAGGTTGGAAAGGATCTTGAGCAACCTGGTCTTGTGGAAGGTGTCCCTGCCCATGGCATGGGGGTTGGAACTGGATGAGCTTTAAGGTCCCTTCCAATTCAAGCCATTCTATGATTCAGTCCAGTCTAATTCCAGCCTGTGGGTCTTCTCTCTTTCTCCTGGTTCTCCTTCTCTTTTGGGAAGGAGTCACACAGAATCACAGAGTCACAGAATCAGAGAATCACAGAATTATAGAATAACAAAATCATAGAATCACAGAGTCACAGAATCACAGAGTCCTAGAATCACAGAATCACAGAGTCACAGAATCACAGAATCACAGAGTCACAGAGTCACAGAATCACAGAATCATAGAATCACAGAGTGCTAGGGGCAGGAAGGGACCATGAAAGCTCATCCAGTCCAACCCCCTGCCAGAGCAGGAGCACCCAGGGCAGGTCACACAGAACACATCCAGGTGGGTTTTGAATGCCTCCAGAGAAGGAGACTCCACAACCTCTCTGGGCAGCCTGCTCCAGGGCTCCAGCACCCTCACAACCACAGAGTTTTCCCTTCTGTTCCCATGGCACCTCCTCTGCTCCAGCTTGTCCCCAGTGCCCCTTGTGCTGTCCTTGGACATCCCTGAGCAGAGCCTGGCTCCAGCCCTGCATATCTTTATCCACAGCAATGAGAGCAGCCCTCAGGATCCTCTGCTCCAAGCTCCAAGCCCCAGAGCTCCCTCAGCCTGGCCTCACAGGGAGATGTTTCACTGCCTGCAGCTGCTCTGGGGCTCTGTGCTGGACTCTTTCAAGCAGTTCCCTGAGGTCCTTCTTGACCAGAGGGGCTCAGAAATGGTCACAATATCCCAGATGAAGCCTTACCAGGGCAGAGCAGAGTGGGAGTGTCATCAGTAGAGTCACCAGGCAGCAGAGCAGCTGCTAGAGTTTAGTCCCAGATATAGGCTAGATGTAGACAATGCTAATTTTTGCTGAAGGCTTTGAAAGCTTTCAGCACATTTTAGTGCAGAGACATCACTTAGGAGGAGAGCTGATGCCAGCCTGGGCCATCTGCTCACCTTGTTCACCAGCAGCCTCTGCTCTGGGCTCCTTTTGTTAGGGGTGTGCATCTCCATGGGTGCTGGGAAAAAGGCAGTGGTGGCTTTCTGTGCAGTTGAAGGTAACAGGTGGGGAAGGCTTTTTCCACCCTGTGATCAGCCAGAGTCACTCTGTGACCTCAGTGCTCTTCTCAGGGTAGACATAGAGCCAGTGACAGGGTGGGGGCATGGAGAGGATAGGTTGCAGGGTACTGCAGGGTGGGAGCAGACATGGCACTGCCAGTGGCAGAGCTCCTGCAGCCTGCAAGGCTAATCTGCCTTGGCCCAATGTGGCCACAGCCCTCCTGCCATCAGCCTTCTGCCCTCTGGGCTTCAGCTGAGAGCCCCCAGGGACAGTGGCTGCAGAAATGAGCCAAAAATCCACAGGAGATGCCACATGCATCTCTTTCTGTGTACAGCCTTTCCTTCCTTGTGCCAGGGATAGGATAAGCTGTGAGCTGGATGGTTGAAAGTCACACTCCTGTTGCTGAGGAGCATGCTCAGGATTAAAAAGCAGCAGCACCCTATCAGGCAGGCACCTTGGGGAGCTCAGGACAGCAAGACTGGACCTGATGGAAAGGCTGCCCTGAAGTCTTGGTTGTGTTCTCACAACACTGCTTGAATGCAGTTAAAGTTTTTGCTCCAAGAATTAGGCAGCACCCAAGGACATGGAGGGCTCTTGGGGCTGAATTCCCTTGCTTTTGTTCAGCCTTGGAGGCAGAAGGAGCTAAGCCAGTGGGAACTGGATGGAAGCCAGCCCCTTGCCAGCCAGCTGGTGCCTGGCAGATGTCTGGGTCCTCCAGGCAGTGGGAGGGAGGCATCATCCTCCAAGCAGGAGAGGGGCTCCCTCTCCCAGTGCAGCAGCACTGCAGCAGTAGGTTGGCTAAAGGCAGTGGTGAAGCTGCACCTGTGCTCCTCACCTGCTGTGAGGTGGTGTGCAGCACAGGGACATTCACCCACTTTGCTCAGCTACCATTTTGAGGAGCACAGAATCACAGAACGCTGGGGGTTAGAAGGGACCTCTGGAGATCATCCAGCCCAAGCCCTGTGCAAAAGAAGGATCTCACAGAGCTGGTTGCACAGGATCACTCTCCTGAAGAGGAGGCTCCACCACCTCTCTGGGCAGCCTCCTCCATGGCTCCAGCACCCTCACATCAAAGGTGTTTCTCCTTATGGTCAGAAGGAACCCCCTGGGTTTCAGTTTGTGCCCTTTGCCCCTTGTCCATGGACAAGAACCCAGCCTCATCCTCTTGCCCCCCACCCTTTAGCTGTTGATCAACATTGAGGTCCCATCTCAGGCTGCTCTTCTGCAGGCTAAACAGCCCCAGGGCTCTCAGCCTCTCCTCATCAGAGCTGCTACAGGCCCCTCAGCATCTTGTAGGATGCTGAACACATATCATCTACTTTTACAATACACAGAATACTTAGATTTTGTCCAGAAATCAGAGAGTAAGAGTTTCAAAGTCTTCTGACCTGCTGGAGAGAGCTCGTACCACAGTTGATGTATCCTACAGCACTCAAGCATGAGTCCCTCCAGCGGCAGACAGTGCTGCAAAGAGAGGTTGGTGCATTGCTTACTTCACCAGGGTCCTTTCTCCCCACCCCAGGGAGAGTTCCTAAGCACCAATACCAGAATGAGTCTCAAAACCCAGCTCTGCCCTCAGAGCCTGTGGCTGTGATTCCTGTCTTTAAGCACGAGCCTCTTGTTTTCTCTCCCTTCCTTCCAGCCCCTCTGTGCCATGGGACACACTCCAGTTTGTAAGCATCCTGCTTCATTGCTGTTGGATGGACATCTCCAACAAGCAGGGAGCTTAACACAAGCTCCTGAGTCTGTCCCCAAGAGTCACCCCACTCTCAGGGTGGGCTGGAGAGGGCTGAGGGAGCTGGGGTTTCTGAAAGCCCTGGGCACTGCCTTGCTCCTTCACTTTTGTCCTTTATTTCTGTCCATTGCATCAACCTCTTACATATTTTCTTTCCCTCTTTCCTCACCTGATCCTTCTTACCACAAGTCCAGCTTCTCTTCACTTTCTCATCATTACACTTTCTCTGCCCCTATCTCTGTTTTGCCCTCAGCTTTCCCCATCAGTCCTGATGCTGCCCCTGATGCTGGTCTGCTCCTCATATCTCTCTGTCCCCAGGGGCAGTTCCTTCCATCTTCCACCTGGGACCCTGAAGTCATCCTCTCTCCTCATTTTCCTTCTTCCATCCTCCTTCCATGGTTTCCCATGTCATCATCTTTTCCCCTTCCTAGGCCCTGTCCTGACCATGTCCCCAGCTCTCCTTCTCTCAGCTCAGCTGCCCTCCAGCATTCTTTTCTATCCCCATTTATTTTTTCTGGGGGCTTTTCTCACAGGGTTCTCCTTCCCACTCCCCACTGCCTCTGTCTGCCACCCTCAGCCCTCTCTCATGCCCCCTTCAGCTGCCACCAGAGCCAGAGTCCCCTCCCAGAAGTGCTCCCTCACTCTTCCCTCAGCATTAGCTCATGCTCTGCTGGGGCTGGCACTGATGCAGGCACAGGATGTGCACAGGACCATGGGGTCTGAACAGCTTGCTGGGGGGGGCAACCACTGTGCTGAAGCAACCATCTCTAGCTGGAGGTACTGCTGCTTGCTTCCCACCTCCAGGTCACCTGAGGAAGTGCCACCAGAGTCAAGAGGCACAAAGCAGTGTGCTGCAGCCCTGCTCTGGGAGCTTTGTTGTGCAAACAGCCCTGCTAGGGCAAGCTGCCTCCTCCAAACACCACAGCAGATTTCCCTCTTAGACGGGGAGAAGTGGCCAGAGGAAGATGATTCACAAAGTGCCTTTGAACTGTGGAGTTTCTGGCATGGCAGCAGCAGGCATGGGGTTGCATTCAGCCACCAAGTCAGTCCCACCTTGCATGGCTGGAAGCACTGCTGCTGCTCCTGCAAAGGGTGACCACAGAGTCCTGCCTCACCCCAGGGGATTCTGCAGTGCAATAGGATTGCTAATTAATGAATCAGCCAAGCACTGAGGGCAAAAAAATGTTCTCATTGCTCTGCCACACACAAGAGCTCAGCTCAGCCTTGCCTATGCCACCTGCCACCTTCATCTTCACATCACAGAACCACAGAATGGTAGAGGTTGGAAGGGACCTCTGGGGATCATCCAGTCCAACCCCCCTGCCACAGCAGGATCACCCAGGGCAGGTGACACAGAAACACATCCAGATGGGTCCTGAAAGTCTCCAGAGAAGGAGACTCCACCACCTCTCTGGGTGGCTTCAGGGCTCCAGCACCCTCACACCAAAGAAGTTTCTCCTCATGTTGAGGTAAAACCTCCTGGGTTCCAGTTTGTGTCCGTTGCCCCTTGTCCTGTCACAGGGCACCACTGAGAAGAGCCTGGCCCCTTCTCCTTGACGCTGAAGATATTTATAAACATCAATGAGATCCCCCCCTCTCAGCCTTCTCCAGGCTAAACAGCCCCAGGGCTCTCAACCTTTCCTCATCACACAGATGTTCCATTCTCTTCAGCATCCTCAAAGCCTCTGTTGAACTCTCCACAGTAGGTCCCTGTCCCTCTTGAACTGAGGAGCCCAGAACACTCCTGGGGCTCTTGTGCCAAAGGGAGAGGCTGCACTGTTCTGGTTTACCTGCAGCCTACCCCCATGTTTCCACCTCTCTCTGGTCAGAGGCTGTGCAAAAGGACCTTGTCAGTCCCCTGACCTCCTGGGGAAGAATTCCTTTTCTCATGATGGTTTGATGTGCTGAAGGTTCAACATGCCAGCCCTCAGCATGGGGTTCCACAACCACCACAACCAGGGGGCAGGACACAGCTGGGAAGGGGCTGGGGAAGGGAGAGAGGGCAAGAGGCCAGGTCAGCCAGCAGCAGTTGGGCTTTGCAGTGGCCTGAACTCATCTAAGTACCTAGGGGGGGTGAAGTTCTTCAGGGTTAACTCTTATTTCTATTTCAGTCTGAGAGCACAGCCCAGATAAACAAACTGCTTGGAACAAACCCTGGAGAGCTCCTCCAAGTGACCTGCACCACCCAGTCTGGGGTTTCATGTGCAGTGCCACAGCTCTGGTTTCACACTGGCCTCAGGAGGAGCAGGACTGGCCCTGCTGCACGTGTCCACAGCCTCCCTTGCACTGTCACCAGCAGAAAACTGAGCCAGGGAACACCTCAGACTCAACAGGAGCTTTTATTTTTTTTCCCTTTATTTTCCTTTGCCCCCTCCTTGGAAGTGTTCAGGGCCAGCTGCGATGGGGTCTTGAGCAACTTGGGCTAGTGGGAGGTGTGCCCATGGCACAGTGCTCATGGCAGGGGGGTGGAACGAGAGATCTTTAAGGTTTCTTCCAACCTAAACCATTCTAGGAGGATTCTGTGATGATTCTAGAATCACAGAATCAGAATCACAGAATGTTAGGGGCTGGAAGGGACCTCCAAAGCTCATCCAGTCCAACCCCCCTGACAGAGCAGGAGCACCTAGAGCAGGTCACACAGGAACACCTCCAGGTGGGGTTTGAATATCTCCAGAGAGGGAGACTCCACAGCCACCCTGGGCAGCCTGTTCCAGTCTTCTGTCACCCTCACAGGGAAAAGATTCTTCCTTCCGTTTCCATGGAATTTCCTATGCCTCAGCTTCCACACTGCCCCTTGTGCTGTCACTGGGCATCATGATTCTATGGTTTTCCCTCTGGGGTGGTTCTCAGCTGGACCCCTTGAGCAGGGCACACTCTGCAGTGTGAGTCTGCAGCACCATCTGAGGCCACTGGCAGGGAAGGGTGTCAGCCCTCCTGGGCCAGGTGTGCCTGAGCTGAGCATCTGCATTTGTAGCTGTGACCATGTCCATGTGCAGGTCCTTCCTCAGAGCCCCAGCAGAGCTGCCTTCAGAGGCATGGGAGGTGGGACACATGATTTTTGTCCTGACTTGGCCAGGCTTCCCCAGCCTGCTGCCATTAGCACATTTTTTCCTTTCAGTGGTCCAGCCCTGGAGACCACCCTGAGTTCTTCATGGGATTTGCTTGGCAGCTCCAAGGGTTTGCATGCCAGTTGGATCATGTTCTATGGATCAGCAGCAGGGCCTGGAACAGTGCCTGATCTTTTGGCTTCCTCTGCTGGTGACCTTCTCTTTCGTTCAACCTCTGAGTTCTCTGATACCCATCAGGTGCCAGGGACATAGCATCAGGGCAGAAATCCTCCAGGGTCATGTTTGCCCTTTCACAGAATCAACCAGGTTGGAAAAGACCTTTCCACATGAGATCAGACACTATAAGGAGGTTTGTGGGGAGAGCATCGTAGGAAGAGTTCAGCTGCTGGGACATTGCTCTCTGTGTCAAGCAGAGCTTCTGGGGTGGACAGCTTTAGCTTGTCTGAGCTGCCAGCCACGCAGTCAGCCCAGCTCAGGCCCACAACAAAAGCAAGGAGAGCTCTTGTCAGCTCTTGGAGGTGATGTGTCCTTTGGCTGGTGGCCCTCTGAACGCTCCTGCTTGGTGGTGCAGCTCCTGCCCTTGCTGCACAGCAGTCTGGATGTGCTCCTTGGCATGCTCCTGTAGGCCACCTCTTGACTCTGTTTGGTGCTCAAGACCAAACACATCCCACCCCACCTGGCCCAAAGGCTGCTGCCCACCTTGTCACACACCACAAGACCCTGCTAGCAGCAAACTCTTCCCTGCAGGCACAGCAGATGCTAATCTTTCACAGGGGTCTGCAGGCTGCTCAGCAGAACTCCATGGACCACAGCTAGTGAGGAGTAGGATGAGTAGGATCCTCCTAGGACTCACAGGACTCTGACATGAGATGATCCCTCAGGCTCTACCCACTCCTGCACCTGGAGCTGTGCACTGGGAACATATTCTGTCCTCTGGAGATACACATATGCGGGGTTTCACCCTGGAGACACCATAAGAGACAGAAGGTCATGATGGACCATGGTGACTTAAGGCATGGGATGAAAGCTCCTTCACCCTGCAGACACCACAACAGCAAGAGGATGGACCATGGGGACTTCAGGCATGGGGTGAAAGCTCCTTCACCCTGCAGACACCACAACAGCTAGAGGATGGACCATGGTGATTTAAGGCATGGGGTGAAAGCTCTTTCACCCTGGAGACACCACAACAGCTAGAGGATGAACCATGGGGACTTAAGGCATGGGGTGAAAGCTCCTTCACCCTACAGACACCACAACAGCTAGAAGATGGACCATGGGGACTTAAAGCATGGAATGAAAGCTCCTGCAGGGAGGAGGCAAGAGCACTGCTTCCTGGTCCTGCTCACAGGCACCTGGGTTTGCCTCTTAGCTGTGCTGCAGCTGCCCTGCCAGAGCCTGAAGGTGCTGAAGTGTTGCTAATGCAGCCTTCATTCAGCTGACTTCAGCTCAATGTGATTTGGCTCTGGCACAGCACCAGCCTTGCTTTCCTCAGCAAGCCTCTTAAAGAAAGGCTCTCCTGGGACTGCAGGTTCCTGGAGGGTGTGGAGGGAAAGCTGCAGAGCTGGGCACAGAGCCACTCTGCAGGGAGGAAAGGCTCAGGGAGGTGCCATCTGCCCTAAATAATGGTTTTGGCAGTGTAAAGATACATACCATGGCTCTAGGTTTTCTACAGAGGGCCCTGGCCGGGCTGGATCCATGGGATGAGGGCAATTGTATGAGGTTTAACAAGGCCAAGTGCTGGGTCCTGCACTTGGGTCACAGCAGCCCCAGGAATGCTCCAGGCATGGGGCAGAGTGCCTGGAAACTGCCCAGCAGAGAAAGACCTGAGGGTGCTGGGTGACAGGAGCTGAAGATAAGCCAGGGTGTGCCCAGGTGGCCAAAAAGTCTACCAGCAGCCTGGCCTGGGTCAGCAATGGTGTGGCCAGCAGGAACAGGGAATGGATTGTGCCCCTGTACTCCACACTGCTGAGCCTGCACCCTGAGTGATGTGTTCAGCTTTGGGCCTCTCACTCCAGGAAGGACATGGAGGTGCTGGAGCAGGTCCACAGAAGGGCAACCAAGCTGGGGAAGGGTCTGGAGAACAGGCAACCAGCACCAGAACAAGAGGACACAGTCTCAAGCTGTGCCAGGGGAGGTTTAGGCTGGAGGTGAGGAGAAAGTTCTTCACAGAGAGAGTGGTTGGCCATTGGAATGGGCTGCCCAGGGAGGTGGTGGAGTCACCATCCCTGGAGGTGTTCAAGAGGGGATTGGACGTGGCACTTGGTGCCATGGTTTAGATAGGCATGAGGTGTAGGGTGACAGGTTGGACTCGATGATCCTTGAGGTCTCTTCCAACCTTCTTGATTCTATTATTCTAACAGGGCTGGTGAGGAGCAGCTGAGGGACCTGGAGGTGTTTAGTCTGGAGAAGAGGAGGCTGAGGGAAGACCTCATTGCTCTCTACAGCTCCCTGAGAGGTTGGAGTGAGGTGGGGGTTGGGCTCTGCTCCCTAGTAACAACTGACAGGATGAGAGGAAAGGACCTCAGGTTGCACCAGGGGAGGGTTAGGTTGGATATTTGGAGAAATTTCTTCCCCTGAAAGGCTTCTCAACCCCTGGCACAGGCTGCCCAGGAAGGTGGTTGAATCCCATCCCTGGAGGTGTTTCAAAGAGGCAGAGATATGGTGCTGAGGGCTATGGCTTAGCCCCAGCCTTGGTAGTTAGAGAATGGTTGGGCTGGGTGAGCATAACCAAAATGATTCTGTGATTGCAGATGTAGCACACCCCTTGCAGCTAAAGCTGACATCCCTCTCTCCCTCACACCTCTTCTCTCCTGGATTCCATTCTGCTTGGACAACCTCCTTACAACTACCTGAAAGGAGGTTGCAGCCAGGTGGGGGTTGGCCTCTTCTCCCAGGCAACCAGCACCAGAACAAGAGGACACAGTCTCAAGCTGTGCCAGGGGAAGTTTAGGCTCAAGGTGAGGAGAAAGTTCTTCCCAGAAAGAGTAATTGGCCATGGGATGTGCTGCCCAGGGAGGTGGTAGAGTCACCATCTCTGGAGGTGTTCAAAAAGAGATTGGATGTGGCACGTGGAGCCATGGTTTAGTTGTCAGATGTTAGGTGATAGGTTGGACTTGATGATCTCTGAGGTCCTTTCCAACCTGGTTGATTCTGTGTCAGGTTCTCCCAGAAGGGCTAAATGCTGCCCTCTCCCCTGGCTTCAGCCCCCTCCCCTGGCTTCAGCCCCTGTCAGGTCTGACAGCCCCAGGCCAGTGTGCCAGCAGGACACAGGATGCTCAATGCCTTGTTCCTGATTGTGCAGTGAGGGTGGAGGAGCTGTAATGACTGTTCCATGATGCAGCCACTATAAATAGGGCATGGAAAGGATGCTCTCCAGTGCATGATGTTCCAGTCAATAACAACAACCTGCCTCCAATTAGATCTGATTGTCTCTGAGCAGAGAATGTACATTGCAGAGCTGCAGTGACTCAGAGCAGTGCTTTTGTTACCAGTCAGATTCAATACAGATTCAATCCAGGCTAATGACTTTTGTCTTCTGCACTCAGGCACTGCATTCAGCACTGCTCTTGCTGCAGTCAACATCTAAGCCCCTTGTTCAGCCTACATATATGAATGTCTTCACAAAAGTGCTCTCACAGGATGTGAGGGGGTGGAAGGGACCCAAATAGATCTTCCAGTCCAACCCCCCAGCCAGAGCAGGACCAGAGAATCCAGCACAGGTCACACAGGAACACATCCAGACAGGGCTTGAAAGGCTCCAGAGGAGGAGACTTCACAACCTCTCTGGGCAGCCTGTTCCAGTGCTCTGTGACCCTCACAGTGAAGAAGTTCCCCCTTGTGTTGATGTGGAACCTCCTGTGCTGCAGCTTACATCCATTGCTCCTTATCCTGTCACAGGATCATATGAACCAAAAGGTTGGATGCAGATCCCAGCAAACACAAGAATTGTTTGTATGGGAAGGTCTAGAGATCCAAAGGGCAGGGACTGGCTTGAGAGCAGACCTGAAGAAAAGGACTTGGGGGTGCTGGTGGATGAGAAGCTCAACATGAGCCAGCAGTGAGCACTTGCAGCCCAGAAAGCCAAGCAGAGCCTGGGCTGCATCAGCACAAGTGTGGCCAGCAGGGTGAGGGAGGGGATTCTCAGCTAAGGCAGTGAGGGAACAATTAAGCTCTGGCTGTCAGGTTGGATCAGTCTCTGGAAGCAGAAAGAAAGAGAAAATAGAAAATCAAAGAATCATAGAATCATTTTGGTTGGAAAAGCCCTCTAAGATCATCAACTCCAACCAGCAACCCAACACCACTATGGCCACTAAACCATGTCCCCAGGTGTCATGGCCACATGCTTCTGGAATGCCTCCAGGGATGGAGGTGTTCAATCACCTCCTTGACCTGCTGGCTGTGCTTCTCCTGGGCTGCAGCAAGAGAAGCACAGCCAAGGTCAAGGGAGGTGATTCTCCCCCTCTGCTCCACTCTGGTGAGACCACACCTGGATCACTGTGTCCAGTTCTGGAGCCTCTGTTCCAGGAAAGATCTGGAGGTGCTGGAAGGTGTCCAGAGAAGGGCCATGAGGATGAGCAGAGGGCTGGAGCTGCTCTGCTATGGAGACAGACTGGAAAGCAAGGACACAGAATGTTTTTGGTGTTCAGGGAGAGCATTCCTATCTGTGTAGAGGTTGCCTACAGCAACTGATAGTATAAAGCTCCTTTTGTCTCCCTGAAGTGGCAAACTCTATGACACTGCTGATGCTTTCTTGCTTTTTTTCCAGCTGCTAGGCAAGGAGAGAATTGTGGAGAGAGCAAATGAAGCATGTAAGAGTCAAGACCAAAATATAACAGAATCACAGATTCACATTTTGGTTGGAAGAGACCTCTAAGATCTTTGAGTCCAGCCTGCAACCCAACACCACCATGGCCATTAAACCATGTCCCCAAGTGCCATGGCCACACATTTCTTGAACACCTCCAGGGATGGGGACTCCACCGCCTCCCTGGGCAGCCTGTTCCAATCCCTGACCACTCTTGAGCAAAGAAATCTTTCCTAATCTCCAACGTAACCCTCCCCTGGCACAATTTCAGGCCATTTCCTCTCCTTCTATCATGTGAGACTAGGGAGAAGAGACCAACCCCCACCTCACTCCAGCCTCCTCCCAGGGAGTTGTAGAGAGCAATGAGGTCTCCCCTCAGCCTCCTCTCCTCCTGACTAAAGAATCTCAGTTCTCTCAGCCACTGAGGTCACCTCAGAGATAACCCAGTGTCCCTTTGGTGAGAAAAAGCTCACTGCCCTCAGTGACTTACAGATGTCAGAAGCCAGGATCTAAAAATATTCTTTAGTGTGTTGTTGGAAGGCTGGATCCCAAAATGTCTCTGCTCTTAGTCTGTACCTCTTGAGCATTGAGATTATGGACTATGACTGTGTCCTGGGGAGATGATGATGTCTGGAGCCTGATTTCCAGAGAAGTTGTCTATTTTGCCAGAAATTTGGTTTATTTCCTCTTCACAAAGTCTTGGTAGTAGTCAAGTAGCCAAAGCAAGCACAAGTACCAAGTTACACCTCTCCTAGGGATGTGCAATGGTTATGCTGGCATAAAATGTGAATTCACAGTGCTTGCCCATTGCTGTGGAGCTCTAAAGCACCACCTAAGCATCAGGTGCAAGATCAGTTGGTGGCATCCCCCCCTCCTCCTCCTCCTCAATGGCTGGCAACACTCTCCAGCTTCCCTCCAGTTTTGTTTAGCAGCAGTGGTAGGATTGCAAGCTCTGGGGGAATAGTTGGATTGGATGAGCTGAGAGGTCTCTAACAACCTCAGCAGTCCTATGATCCTAGGATTTTATGACTAAATCTATGCTTCTGGGATTCCATGATCCCGTGAGTCTGTGTTTCAATGATTCTATGTTTTTATGCTTCTATGATCCTATGGTTCTGTGATTCTATGATCCTATGGTTTTGTGATTCCATGAGTCTGTGATCCTGTGATTCTATTTTATGAATGATTCTGTGATTCCATGGTTTTATGCTTCTATGATCCTATGGTTCTGTGATTTTATTTTATGAATGATTCTGTGATTCCATGGTTTTGTGTATCTATGACCCTATGGTTTTGTGATTCTTTGAGTCTATGATTCTATGGTTCTGTGATTCTTTTTTTTTTTTTTCTTTTTGAATCATTCTGTGATTCCATGATGCTATGGTTCTGTGATTTTATGAATGATTCTGTGACTCTGTGATCCACAGGCAGTGCTGAAGCCTGCAGGGACAGAAGGACCACAGCTGTGTGAGCAGCATCAGCAGGGGAATGTGTCAAGAGTGTTAGGAGGGGTCACACCTGATACCTTCAAAACCAGGTACCAGTCCCTCTGCTCTGGCCTCATCATTCAAGCACTGAGTGATTGGTGACCTGGTGAACTTGGGCAGCCTTAGGAGTTCCTGTGGAAGAAGATTTGTCTCAGTCTGCACCAAAACCTCTTCACATTTGTCTGCAGAGCTGTGGGCAGTGCAGGGGGCAGGATGCCCCTGGGGGTGACAAGTTACACTCCAGGGTAAGCAGCCCATAGTAGTCACCCTCAGGTTGTTTATAACATTTGCAGTGACAGTCTGTCTGATTCTGCCTCCAGCAGGGATCTTCAGCACAAGGCAAAACAATTTCATTTTGGTCTCTCCAGCTGATCCATTCCATGCTGCTCCTGCCCACAAGTGGTGATCAATGTGTGTTTGTGTGTGCCTGGCACCACCAAGACCAAAGCTGCCCTCGTGCCTCCACACAGCACTCAGCTGGATGAGAGTCTCTCACTACAATGCAGAAGCATAGAATCACTTTGGGGGGAAAAGACCTTTCAGATCATCCAGTCCAACCATTCTCTAACTCTCCCAAGGCTGGGGCTACACCACATGTCCCTCAGAAGCACACCTCTGCCTCTCTGAAACACCTCCAGGGATGGGAATTCAGCCACCTCCCTGGGGATCCTTTCCCAGTGGTCAAGAACCCTGGCAGGGAAGAATTTTCATCTATTACCCAATCCCAAACTCCCTTGGCACACCCTGAGGCCATTCCATGCCACTTGTGACAAGGAAGAAGAGACCAACACCCACCCCATCCCCATCTCCCTTTAGGGAGTCACAGAAACTGTGAAAGTTTCCTCCCAGCCTCCCCCGCCCCAGACCAAACAACCCCAGTTCCCCCACCTGCTCCTCTCCCCAGACCTGCTCCAAAAGCCCCCTACCAGCTCCATACCCCTCTCCAGACCCCCTCCAGCACCTCAATGTCTGCCCTGTACTGAAGCCCCAAAACTGAGCCCAGTACTCCAGGTGTGGCCTCCCCAGTGTTGAGTACAGAGGGACAATCGCTTCCCTGCTCCTGCTGGCAGACAGGATGCTCTTGGACCTTCTTGGCCACCTGGGCACTCACTGACTCATGGGCAGTTGGCCATCCCCCAAGAGCTGCTGGAGACCTCTCCAGCCCCTCTGTCCCTGAGCACTCTTGGGGTTGTTGTGACCCAAGGGCAGGACTCAGCACCTGGCCCTGTTGGACCTCATCCAAGTGCAGTTAGAGAGCGCATGATTTGGTTGGGGAGCTGAAGCAGCCCACGAAGGACCATCTACCCTCTCCCTGCCTAACTGGAGGGGGCCACCAGGCCCCCCAGCCTTTGTCCCCCATCACTATCACCCAGTGTGCACCAGGGGCACTCACCAGTGATGAGAAGAGGGCTCCTCAGCCCAGATGGGCTCAGCTTGGGGCTTCTGCCTTTCCTGGGGGGGATTAAAAAGGGCAGTGGGCAGGGAGGGCAAAGTGGCCAACCTGGGGTGGGAGGAGACTCCAACAGAACCCAGGTGCTCTGGGATTTGAGGGGAAAAGGGGGGAAAATGGGGTGGGGTGGAAAAGGGGCAGTTATCGTAGGAAAGGGGAGGTGGTGGTGAAAGGAGAGGATTTCAAAATAAGTTTCTTTTCCATAAACCTTTCATAATGCACAACTGCAGTTCATCACTTGCTTTGCCTTCATACAAAAAACACAACCCCATCAATATTAGATGCTCTTTCAGGTCCCTTCCAACCCAAATCGTTCTATGACCGACTCCTTCCCACCTGTGGTCTGCCACTCCCAGGGGCAGTGGGGCTATGAGATGCTCTGCACAGCAGGAAGCTGTGCCAGGGAACCTGCCCTAGTGCAGGGCTCACAGAAACACACGGTGGGGAGGCTTGGAAGAGACCTCTGCAGATAGAGTCATAGATTGGGTTGGGTTGGAAGGGACCTGAAAGAGCATCCAGTTCCAACCCCCTGCCATGGAGATCTTCTAGAGCAGGATCACCATGAGGGTCATCTGACTCTCCTTGGACCCACATCCTGAAGAGCTCCCTCTGGAAGTGATGCCAGCAGGGTGAACTCAGCCTCATAGTTAGGCTGGGACTAACTTTTACATGTATTCAGGACTAACTTTTATACTCATAGAATGGCTTAGGTTGGAAGGGACCTTAGAGATCATCTGCTCCAACCTCCCCACCATGGTCAGGTTGTTAATAAGTTAATTAAGGAGTCAGAGAGTAACTCTTCATGTGTTGCATATATTCAGGACTAACCTTTGCATCTATTCAAGTGCAGCTTTCAGCTAGAATTTTCCCTCTATAGCTTCATATTTCTCTGACCCTGAGGATCTTCCAATATTTCTACTAGTCCTTGGCAAAGCTCCCATGGACTTCAGTGCAAGTTAAATTTGGCTGCAGAAAGAGATGTGGCATTTAGTCTGTGTGATGTTTTGGGGTCTGTCATTAGCATTGGCTGCCCTCTGCTATCCATACCACAATGACAGGTTTCTAAAAGGGAAGATTATCCTTTTAGTTGCCTCTTTTCTAACCACACAAGTGACAAACAGCCATGGCAATTTCACTGCCTGCAGATGAACATCTGGAGCTTCTCAAAAATCATCTTTTGGAGGCACCAAGTGTCACAGGATCACAGATATCAGAGGCTGGAAGGGACCTCCAGAGGTCATCAGGTCCAACCCCCCTGCCAGAGCAGGATCACTTAGGGTAGTCTGCACAGGAATGCATCCAGGTGGGGTTTGAAAGTCTCCAGAGAAGGATAATCCACAACCCCCCTGGGCAGCCTGTTCCAGGGCTCTGTCACCCTCACTGTAAAGAAGTTTCTCCTCATGTTGAGGTGAAATCTTCTCTGTTCAAGTTTGAACCCATTGTTCCTTGTCTTATCACTGTGAACCACTGAAAGGAGCCTGACCGCCTCTACTTGACACCCAGCCCTCAGCTATTGATAGACACTGATCAGATCCCCTCTCAGCCTTCTCTTCTCCAGACTAAACAGCCCCAGGGCTCTCAGTCTCTCTTCACAGGGGAGATGCTCAAGTCCCCTAAGCATCCTCATGGCTCTCACTTGGACTCTCTCCAGCAGGTCTCTGTCTCTCTTGAACTGGGGAGCCCCAAACTGGACACAGGATTGCAGCTGTGGTCTCAGCAGGGCAGAGTAGAGAGGTGGAAGAACTTTCCTAGCCCTGCTGGACACCTTTGTTGATAGACCCCAGGATCCCATTGGCTCTCTTGGCCACCAGGGCACATTGCTGTGCCATGCAGAACTTGCTGTCCACCAGCACTCCAAGGTCTTTCTCTGTGAACCTGCAGGGCTCACTGGCTAGGACCCAGGTGGTAATTTCATGACTAAGCTGTGCTGAAATGACTCAGAGATGACTACTAAGTGATATTTGGTAGCTTAGCATCTCTCAGGTCAGAGTGTGCTCCAGCTCTGCTTCCTTGAGTGGATGAGCCCCAGGGCATCTGTAATCCATGTTGGGAATTCACTTGGTGTCAGCTAGAGAAGCACAAAGAAACCTCTGCCCAGTTTGCAGCAGTGGTGAAACGAGTTGGTGAGTGGCTGAGTACAAAAAGGAAGGGCTGGGGTATAGTAGGAAATACACTATGTCTGCTCCCTGGAGGTGGTCAAGGCCAGGCAGGAAGGGACCTGGAGCAACCTGGGCTGATGGGAGGTGTCCCTGCCAGTAGCAGGGGGTTGGAACTGGATGCTCTTTCAGGTCCCTTCCAACCCAACCCAATCTATGACTCTATCTGCAGAGGTCTCTTCCAAGCCTCCCCACTATCTGTTTCTGTGAGCCCTGCACTAGGGCAGGTTCCCTGGCACAGCTTCCTGCTGTGCAGAGCATCTCATGGCCCCACTGCCTCTGAGAGTGGCAAACCACAGGTGGGAAGGAGTCAATCATAGAATCATAGAATGATTTGGGTTGGAAGGGACCTGAAAGAGCATCTAGTTCCCTGTATCCTGCCTAGGAATGACCTCCTTAGCTCTTCCTAGAAATGCCAGCTGACATGAAGCAAGTGATGGCTGATAGGAGCCTCAGTTCAAGTCATAAAGCATGGCTGCAAGCTCAGCCTGCACAGGTACAAAGCAGACTGAGCCCTGCTCAGGAACAGGCTGTCAGGAAGCTTCTGTGCTGCAGTCTCCTTAAAGCTTCTGGTTTCCTTGGTGGGCAACTTACAACTCCCTCTGCCTGTGGAGCAGATGATAATTAAAGCATCTGAATGCAGTGCACAGAATCCTGCAGCTTAGACCTCGATCCTCTTTAGCTCTCCTGATCCCTGGCTTCATTAATGAAGAGTGTAAGTGGATAACTTTGCTTCAGGGAGTAAAGTGTTCTCTGAGATTACCAGAGAGCCTTTAGTGCCAAGCTAGGCTTCAGAACAAGATGTTCTTTGATAAGAGAATCACAAAATCATTTTGGTTGGAGAAGACCTTGAAGCTCATCCAGTCCAATCATTCTCTACTCTCCCAAGGCTGGGGCTCAGCCATGTCCCTCAGCACCACATCTCTAGACTCAATCATCTTAGAGGTCTTTTCAGTCCAAACACTTGTATGATTCTATGATCTTTGCCTCTTTGAAACACCTCCAGGGATGGGGATTCAACCATATCCCTGGACAGCTTCTTCCAGTCTTTGAAAACCCTTTCAGTGAGGAAATTTCTTCTGATATCCAACCTAAACCTCACCAGCTGCAGCTTGGGGCCATTTCCTCTCCTCCTATCCCTTGTTACTAGGGCAAAGAGACCACCCCCAACCTGATTTCAACCTCCTTTCAGGGAGTTGTAGAGAAGACTCCCACACACACACACTCAGCCTCCTTTTCTCCAGAATAAGCAACCCCAGGAGTCTATCAGGAGGCTAATAACTAAAGCAGGAGGGCAAGCACACACTGGGTGGTTGCTTGAAGCCATCAGAATACCCAGAGCCACACCTGATAAGCAGTCATAATTGCAGTGCATTACACTCACAGTGTGAGTGGCAAACCAGACTAATCCCCAACACCTCCATGGCCATTGGACCATGTACCCAGGTGCCACAGCCACACCTTCACTGAACACCTCCAGGGATGAAGACTCCATTCCCTCCCTGGGCAGCCTCTCCCAGCACCTGACCACTCCTGCAGCAGGGAACTCTTTCCTGATCTCCAACCCAAACCTCCCCTGGCACAACTCCAGGCCATTTCTTCTCATTCTATCACCTGGTACTGGAGAGAGGAAACCAACCCCTACCTCACTCCAACCTCCCCTCAGGGAGCTGTAGGGAGCAATGAGGTCTCCCCCAGCCTGCCTCTCCAGGCTGAACACCCCCAGTTCCCTCAGCTGCTCCTCACCAGGCCTGTCCTCCAAACCCTTGCTGCCCTTCTCTGGACACACTCAAGCAGCACAATATCCTTCTTGGATATTGAGGGGCCCAAAACAGACCTAAATATTCAAGGTGCAGCCTTGAGTTGTGCTTTGTTTGATGAAGTATTGATGGGTTTGTGTTTTTTGCATGGAAGCAAAGCAAGCCATGAAGTGCAGTTGTGCATTATGAAAGATTTATGGAAAAGAAACTTATTTTAAAACCCTCTCCTTTCACCATCACCACCTCCCCTTTCCAACCATATCTGCCCCTTTTCCACCCCACTCACACCTTTTTTTTCCCCCTCAACTCTCAGAGCACCTGGGCTCTGTTGGAGTCTCCTCCCACCCCAGGTGTGGCCACTTTGCCCTCCCTGCCCACTGCCCTTTTCAATCCCCCCAGGAAAGGCAGAAGCCCCAAGCTGAGTCCATCTGGGCTGAGGAATCCTCTTCTCATCACTGGTGAGTGCCCCTGGTGCACACTGGGTGATGGGGGACAAAGGCTGGGGGGAACTGGTGGCCCCTCCTTCCCCCCCCCAGTCAGGCAGGGAGAGGGTTGATGGCCCTTCGTGGGCTGCTTCAGCTCCCCAAACAAATCATCCTCTCTCTTACTGCACTTGGATGAGGTCCAACAGGGCCAGGTGCTGAGTCCTGCCCTTGGGTCACAACAACCCCAGGAGTGCTCAGGGATAGAGGGGCTGGGGAGGTGTCCAGCAGAAAGGCTCTTGGGGATGGCCAACTGCCCATGAGTCAGTGAGTGCCCAGGTGGCCAAGAAGGTCCAAGAGCATCCTGTCTGCCAGCAGGAGCAGGGAAGCGATTGTCCCTCTGTACTCAACACTGGGGAGGCCACACCTGGAGTACTGGGCTCAGTTTTGGGGCTTCAGTACAGGGCAGACATTGAGGTGCTGGAGGGGGTCTGGAGAGGGGTATGGAGCTGGTAGGGGGCTTTTGGAGCAGGTCTGGGGAGAGGAGCAGGTGGGGGAACTGGGGTTGTTTGGTCTGGGGCGGGGGAGGCTGGGAGGAAACTTTCACAGTTTCTGTGACTCCCTAAAGGGAGATGGGGATGGGGTGGGTGTTGGTCTCTTCTTCCTTGTCACAAGTGGCATGGAATGGCCTCAGGGTGTGCCAAGGGAGTTTGGGATTGGGTAATAGATGAAAATTCTTCCCTGCCAGGGTTCTTGACCACTGGGAAAGGATCCCCAGGGAGGTGGCTGAATTCCCATCCCTGGAGGTGTTTCAGAGAGGCAGAGGTGTGCTTCTGAGGGACATGTGGTGTAGCCCCAGCCTTGGGAGAGTTAGAGAATGGTTGGACTGGATGA
Source organism: Indicator indicator (assembly GCF_027791375.1). Taxonomy (NCBI): domain Eukaryota; kingdom Metazoa; phylum Chordata; class Aves; order Piciformes; family Indicatoridae; genus Indicator; species Indicator indicator. The sequence continues at coordinate 59,282 of NC_072036.1, forward strand.
TCTGAAAGGTCTTTTCCCCCCAAAGTGATTCTATGCTTCTGCATTGTAGTGAGAGACTCTCATCCAGCTGAGTGCTGTGTGGAGGCACGAGGGCAGCTTTGGTCTTGGTGGTGCCAGGCACACACAAACACACATTGATCACCACTTGTGGGCAGGAGCAGCATGGAATGGATCAGCTGGAGAGACCAAAATGAAATTGTTTTGCCTTGTGCTGAAGATCCCTGCTGGAGGCAGAATCAGACAGACTGTCACTGCAAATGTTATAAACAACCTGAGGGTGACTACTATGGGCTGCTTACCCTGGAGTGTAACTTGTCACCCCCAGGGGCATCCTGCCCCCTGCACTGCCCACAGCTCTGCAGACAAATGTGAAGAGGTTTTGGTGCAGACTGAGACAAATCTTCTTCCACAGGAACTCCTAAGGCTGCCCAAGTTCACCAGGTCACCAATCACTCAGTGCTTGAATGATGAGGCCAGAGCAGAGGGACTGGTACCTGGTTTTGAAGGTATCAGGTGTGACCCCTCCTAACACTCTTGACACATTCCCCTGCTGATGCTGCTCACACAGCTGTGGTCCTTCTGTCCCTGCAGGCTTCAGCACTGCCTGTGAATCACAGAGTCACAGAATCATTCATAAAATCACAGAACCATAGCATCATGGAATCATAGAATCCTAGAAACCTCTGCCCAGTTTGCAGGACTGGAGAAATGAGCTGGTGAGTGTCTGAGTACAAAAAGCCAGGGCTGGAGAACAGTAAGAAGTACACTGTGTCTCCTGCCTGGAGGTGTTCAAGACCAGGCAGGATGGGACCTGGAGCAACCTGGGCTGGTGGGAGGTGTCCCTGCCTGTGACAGGGGGTTGGAACTGGATGATCTTTAAGGTCCCTTCCAACCCAAAGCAATCTTTGATTCTCTGATTGGGTAATCCAGGGAGTTTCTTATCCAAAACACATTGTTTATCCTGCCTATTTGGAAAGGACAGAGTGGTATTAGAGGCAGTTCCAAAGCATAGTTTAAGGTCAGGCAAATTCCCCTGAAAGGATGCAGAAAACGTTTGGGATAATTTTGTCAGCCTGCATTGAAAAACAAACAAAACAAACAAACAAACAAAAAAAAAAAAAAAAACAAACAAAAAAAAAAGGTAACCAAACAAAAAACCCACCCCAAGACTAAAAGCACACAAAATGACCCAGACAGAGACAGTGAAGCAGGAAGTTGCATCCACACAATGGTAGGGGTTGGAAGGGACCTCTGGAGATCATTGTGCCCAACTCCCCCCTCCATCAGAGCAGGATCACCTAAGGCAGGTCACACAGGAATGCATCCAGGTGGGTTTTGAAAGTCTCCAGAGAAGGAGATTCCACAACCTCTCTGGACAGCCTGCTCCAGGGCTCCAGCACCCTCACAGGGACAAAGTTTTCCCTTCTGTTCCCATGGCACCTCCTCTGCTCCAGCTTGTCCCCAGTGAAGAATTTTCTGCTCATGTTGGTGTGGAACCCTCCTGGGTTCCAGCTTGTACCTGTTGTTCCTTGTCCTATCACTGGGCACCACCAGAAAGAGCCTGGCACCTTCACCCTGACACCCAGCCCCCAGATACCGATAGACATTGATCAGATCCCCTCTCAGCCTTCTCTTCTCCAGACTAAAAAGCCTCAGGGCTCTCAGCCTTTCTTCATAGGAGAGATGTAGCATTGAGTGCACCCTCAACAGGTTTGCTGATGACACCAAGCTGTGTGGTGCAGCAGACAGCTGGAGGGAAGGGATCCATCCAGAGGGACCTGGACAGGCTGGAGAGGTGAGCACAAGCCAACCTCAGGAGGTTCAACAAGACCAAGTGCAAGGTCCTCCAGCTGGGTCGAGGCAATCCCCAGCACAAATCCAGGCTGGGCAGGGACTGGCTGGAGAGCAGCCCTGAGGAGAGGGACTTGGGGGTGCTGGGGGATGAGAAGCTCAACATGAGCCAGCAGTGAGCACTTGCAGCCCAGAGAGCCAAGCAGAGCCTGGGCTGCATCAGGAGAAGTGTGGCCAGCAGGTCAAGGGAGGTGATTCTCCCCCTCTGCTCCACTCTGCTGAGACCACACCTGGAGTACTGTGTCCAGTTCTGGAGCCTCTATTACAAGAGGGACATGGACATGCTGGAAGGTGTCCAGAGAAGGGCTACCAGGATGAGCAGAGGGTTGGAGCTGCTCTGCTATGAGGAGAGACTGAAAGAGTTGGGGCTGTTCAGTCTGGAGAGGAGAAGGCTCCAAGGTGACCTTCTTGTGGCCTTCCAGGATCTGAAGGGGGCTCCAAGAAAGCTGGGGAGGGACTTTTTAGGATCTCAGGTAGTGACAGCACTGGGGGGAATGGAATAAAGCTGGAAGTGGGGAGATTCAGGCTGGATGTGAGGAAGAAGTTCTTCCCCATGAGAGCCTGGAATGGGTTGTCCAGGGAGGTGGTTGAGGCCCCATCTCTGGAGGTGTTTAAGGCCAGGCTGGATGAGGCTCTGGCCAGCCTGATGTAGTGTGAGGTGTCCCTGCCCATGGCATGGGGGTTGGAACTGGATGATCCTTGTGGTCTCTTCCAACCCTGACTGATTCTATGATTCAGTGTTCAAGTCAGCAGGTTGGGAGCACCAAAAAGCTGCTAGACCCAGACGAGAGGAGACCAGAAGGGATGCAGCCCTTGGTGACTGGGTTCTGTGGGATCTGCTGGAGCCTGAATCACACAGCAAGCATCAGAAGATGCATTTGGCATTGTTTCCAGCCATGCTTGAATAATCGGGTCAATCTTATTTGTTGCTGTTCCAACCTCTCCTACAAATACTGACTTCCTTGTTTGATTCTGACTCACTCGGGCCCCAGAGCCATCTGTGATTTGGCAGCTTCTGCTGAGGCCAGAAATGTCAGCAGGAGAGGGGAGGGCTGGTGAAAGAGAAGAGGCAGAAACTTTTCCAGCCATCAGCCTGCCTGTCTTTGCAGCATGTTTTGTGTGAGCTCTGCTGGCAGCACCTACAACTCCTTTCTTTCAGTAGGTCTGCTTGTGCTCGCTGTGGCTGCCCAGCTCTTGATTAAAGAGGTGTTTTGAAATGAGAAGAGTGCAATTAAATGTAAGACTTGTGTGGAGCCAAGACCTTAACCAAAGGCAGGAGGATAAAGTATGGCAGATACTGGAACTGGGATTGTTCTGCCCGGAGAAGAGGAGGCTGAGGGGAGACCTCATTGCTCTCTGCAGCTCCCTGAAAGGAGGATGGAGTGAGGTGTGGGTTGGGCTCTTGTCCCTAATACCAGGTGATAAAATGAGGAGAAATAGCCTCAAATAAAGTCAGGGGAAGGTTAGGTTGGAGATTATGAAGAACTTCTTTGCTCCAAGAGTGGCCAGGAATTGGAACAGGCTGCCCAGGGAGGTTGTGGAGTCCCCGTCCCTGGAGGTGTTGAAAAAAATGTGTGGCCATGGCACTCTGGGAAATGGTTTGATGGCCATGGAGGTATTAGGTTGATGGTTGGACTCAAAGATCTTAGAGAGCTTTCCCAACAGAACCAATTCTGTGATTTGGAACCTGCTGTATGGAGTCTGTGAAGTTCTACTGGGAGTCATAGAGCAGTCTGGGTTTGAATCCAGCATGGCTGCTAAGGGAAACCCAGCAGTTTTTTAATAACTTTGTCCACTACCTTGAAGTTCTTTTGATGACAGGCTGCAAGACAGTCATCTGGCCTTGGGGATACCCACACCTCCTCACAGCTAGGACTAGCACTCAGCAAACATTGTCCAAGTGTAGTTGGGAAATATTTGTTCATCAAAGGAAAGAATTTGCTTTGTGTCTGGTCAGTCCCTTCTTCTGTGGCTCTGTTTCTTAGGATTCTCCCAAATTCAGTGATAGGAATCATACAACACTATGGCTGGAAAAGACCTCTAAGACCAGCAGGTTCTGCCTTCTACCCAACACCTCCATGACCACTACACCATGTCCCCAAGTGCCACATCTGCTTGTTCTGGAACACCTCCAGGGATGGGGACTCCACCACCTCCCTGGGCAGCCTGTTCCAATCCCTGACCACTCTTGCAACAAAGACATTTTTCCTCATCTATAACCTAACCCTCCCCTGACACAATTTCAGGCCATTTGCTCTCATTCTATCACTTGATCCTAGGGAGAAGAGACCAACCCCCACCTGGCTCCAGCCTCCTTTCAGGGAGCTGTAGAGAGCTGTCTTCCCTCAGCTTCCTCCAGACTGAACATCTCCAGGTCCCTCAGCTGCTCCTCACCAGCCCTGTTCTTCAGACCTTTCACCATCTTGGTTGCCCTTCTCTGGACCTGCTCCAGCACCTCAATGTCCTGCTTGGAGTGATCTGTCCAAAACTGAGCCCAGGATTCAAGGTGTGGCCTCACCAGTGCTGAGTACAGGGGCACAATCCATTCCCTACTCCTTCTGGTCACACTGTTCCTATTGTTCCCAAGGCTGCTGGTGGCCTTCTTGGCCACCTGGGCAAGTCTGTCACCCACTTCAATGCCCAAGCAGCTAAGTTTTCCCTTCCCCAGCATTAGGTGAGATTAGATCCCTCTGAACATTTGGCTTGTAGGGTGGTGGAGTCTTCATTCTTTTCCACTTCAATGGGCAGTAGGAAAAAAACACATAACCCATCTTACACAGAGCCACTTCTGCTCTGATCTTCTCCTCCACTTCCTTCCTCCCACTTCCCCCTAGCAAGTCAAGAGTTTCCTGCTGTTTCTTTTCCTGCTTCATTTTCCTTCCCTTTGAAAAACCAGCAATGTTAATGCTTGCTCCACAGGGCTGCAGATAAAAACACAGCTGGAAGATAAACATGGACCAGGGCAGTGCTTTAAGGTCTAACATCTCACCTCCAGCATGATCTCACACTGCAAGCTTCTCCTGGGGAGAAGAGAGGTCTTCCCAGCCCCCCAGTTTTATGACTTAGGTGTACCACAGTCATTTATTCTACTGCCAAACAAATGGTAGTGATCAGAAGCTCCTCTTGTGTGACAGCATTAAAGAATTTTGAGGAGCAAGACCCCCTCTGAAACGATGTGAGGTGGACAAATTCCCTCTCCTCTTCCAGCTTTTTCATCCAGCTTTGAGCTGCAAGCTGTGGGTGTAATGAAAACCAAATTCTCAGTATGTCTGCCAAAGAACTTGGAAATTCAAGAATGGCATTTCCTTGTTCCTGACCTGCTGCAGCTGGCCTTGTTTTGTGCTACTCAGTCAGCCAGCAGTGGGCAATACCATTGTCCTGAGGCACATTTGCAGTCAACAGAGGCTAGATGCCTCCACGTGGCATTTCAGAAAGAGCAGCAGCTGAGAATGTTGAGGTTTTGTCTGTGTTTAGGAAAAAGAAATGGGACAAGATTCACCACAACCTGCTGTGGGTGGCCAAGAAGACACTCCCTTCCTCCTGCTTTTCTTGGTCAGTGCTAACAGCAAGGAGTTCTGCTACAAAGATGATGAGGGCGGTGACACCATGGCCCAGGTTGCCCAGAGATGCCCCATGGCTGGAACCATTCCAGGTCAGGCTGTCTGGGGCTGTGAGCAACCTGTTCTGATTGCAGGTGTCCCTGCTGAGGGCAAGAGGTTGGACTGGATGACCTTCCAAGGGCCCTTCCATCCCAACCATTCTATGACACCAGCATCCACTCATTTCACAGGACCTCTGTCAGTTGTAGCTCTTTCAGGGAGGCTGATGCAAACCTGGCTGTCCAGCTGTGAACATGGAGAGGTCCTTCTGGTGTTCCCCATATGGCAGGAAGTCTGAAGCCTGTGCAGCAAAGCTGGTGTCTGCTGCTTTTTTTTAGTAGGGGTGTCAAAGTATAAGGTCCTGCAGCTGGGTCAGGCCAACCCCAGGCACAAATCCAGGCTGGGGGCATAGTGAGTTGAGAGCAGCTCTGCAGAAATAGACTTGGGGGTGTTGGATGCTGAGAAGTTCCCCAGGAGCCAGCAGTGCTCTCATGCAGCCCAGCAGGCAGCTGTGTGCTGGGCTGCAGCCAGAGGAGTGTGGGCAGCAGGGCAAGAGAGGGGATTCTGCCCCTTGGCTCTGCTCTGCTCAGACCTCACCTCCAATCCTGCCTCCAGTTCTGGTGTCCCCAGCATAAGAAGGATATAGAGCTGCTGGAGCAAGTCCAGAGGAGGCCACAAAGATGATCCAAGGACTGCTATGAGGCTAGGCTGAGGGAGCTGGGGTTGTTCAGCCTGGAGAAGACTGGAGAGACCTTAGAGCTGCCTTCCAATACCTGAAGGGATCCTACAGGAAGGCTGGAGAGGGACTTCTCATAAGGACCCCAGCAAGAGGAGAAGGGGGAATGGTTTGAAGCTGAGGGAGAGTAGATTTAGACTGGATCTTGGGAAAAAGTTCTTCAGTACAAGGATGGCGAGACACTGGAACATGTTTCCCAGGGAGGTTGTGGATGCCTCCTCCCTGGGGGTGTCCAAGGCCAGGTTGGATGAGACCTTGAGCAACCTCGGCTGGTGGGAGGTGTCCCTGCCCGTGGCAGGGGGGTTGGAATGGCATGATCTTTAAGGTCCCTTCCAACCCAAAGCATTCTGAAATCACCAGGCTGCTGCTATCTTCAATTCTGAGTGTTGCAAATGACTTTCATCATCCACTTTCCACTCACCACCACAGAAACTTGTTGGTTTATTTCCCAGAGCCAAGCTTCAAGAGAGTTTCAGTTCTAAACCCCATGGTGGGCTGGCCTCAGATCACTTTGGCTGGAGGTTTTTGAGCAGTTTGAAATTCTTCTTGGCCCTTTGTCCATCTGGTTCAGCTTTTGGCTAATTTCCAGCAGAGCATAAGAAGTTCTTCACTTCCAGTCCAAACTGCTGTGAAATTTTGTTGCAAAATGAATTAAAATTGCAGAAACTTATCCAGGAGATGGTTGAGAGGGAGACAGAATCCTGCCTGGAATGAGCTTTTAAGAAAAAAAAAAAAGCCTTCTCCACACTACATTAGCAAAAACCCAGCCCATGAAACTGTTCAGCCCCAAGCTGGCTGCTTTTGTGCTCACTGCAGAAAGGCCACAGAAGGGAACTTTCTCTGGGTGCTCAGAGTGGTCCATGGCAACGTCAGGCAGCCCCTCTCAGGCTGCCCTTCTCCATGCTAAACAGCCCCAGCTCTTTCAGTATCTGCTTCATGATTATGCTTCAGTCACCTCAGCATCTTCATGCCCACCCCCCACCACCACTGGACTCTCTCTAATTGTTCCCTGTCCCCTCTTCAACTGGGAAGCCCAGAACTGGACACAATACTGCAATGAAGCCTCACCAGGACAGAGGGGCAGGAGAACCTCTCTTGAGCTGCTGGCCACACTCCTCTTGATGCACCCCAGGAGACCATTTGCCCTCTTGGCCACAAGGGCTCATTGCTGTCCCATGGATAACTTATTCTCCACCAGGACTCCAAGGTCGTTCTCCATGGAGTTCCTTTCCAGCAGGTCATCCCCTAACCTGCACAGGTGCAGGGGTTTATTTTTGCCCAGGTGTTGGACACATCTGGGAATCCAGGAGGGTTGGAAAGGCCAGAAGCAAGAAGGGGCTTTGATTTTTTTAATGCATTTGGAGCAAAGGCATCCTGCCTTCCAAAGAGCACAACCCAAGACACCATCAGCACAGAGGATCCCAGCACTCTGATGGCTGGAGTCATACATCACAGATCTCAAAGCCAAAGAAATTCCTTGCACAGCAGCACTGTGAGAATTGCAGAAGTTTTGCATGTTAGGAAAGTTAGGCTTGGTCCAGAAATAATAAAACTGGAGTTTGGAAAGAACCCTGCCTGCTGGGTTGCTGTAGATCTTTGCTAAAATACTGTTGAAGCCATTTGGATACAAAAGTCCCTATTTACAGAGACTATTTGTCTTATTTTATGTTATTTAACAGAGAACTGGAGAAATAACTTGGTGGTGTGAATGCGCTGGAAAGTTCCATCCCACTGCTTGCCAATTCTCTGCTGCATATAAGAGCAAACTCCCTTACACTAAGGGTGAAAGATAATGGTGGTGGTGCTGGAGAACAAAGCTCACAGAATGGGTTGGGGTGGAAGGGACCTTAAAGACCATCCAGATCCAACCCCCAGTCATGGGCAGGGACACCTCCCACGAGCCCAGGTTGCTCAAGGTCTCATCCAGCCTGGCCTTGAACACCTCCAGGGAGGGGACATCCATAACCTCACTGGGCAACCTGTTCCAGTGTCTCACCACCCTCACTGGAAAGAATTACTTCCTAATCTCCAGTCTCAATCTCTCCTCTTCCAGCTCCAAGCCATTGCCCCTCAGCCTGTCACAACATTCCCTTGTAAAAAGTCCCTCCCCAGCTTTCTTGGTGACACCAGGATTAATAGAAAGGTGAAGTTAGACTTAATTATTTGTGGTTCTTGCATGAGTGTGTGTACAGAGTTGCTTCAGAGCTTCCACAGCAACTACTTCCTTGTCAGAGGTAACATAGGGGACCTGAAACTAACATGGGGAACCTACAAGTCCAAGGGAGCTCTTCCCTCGACAAGTTAAGTGCAATAAAGTCATTACTATGGTTCTGCACACTAAAAAATTCCCCCCAGTGCACTGACCCTGTTAGAGGTGCAGCTGAAGGGAATATTTCACCAGTGGCAGGCAGAGTTTTCTAAAACTGCTATGCCCAGCTGGCCACTTGCTGCCCAAACCCAGCAGATTTGATACTGCTGGGCAGCAGAACTGTCTGTAATTAGAGAATCATAGAATTGTCAGGGTTGGAAGGGACCTCAAGGATCAGCCAGTTCCAACCCTCCTGCCATGGCCAGGGACACCTCATACTACAGCAGGTTGCTCACAGCCACATCCAGCCTGGCTGCAAAAACCTCCAGGGATGAGGCTTCCATCAGCTCCCTGGGCAACCTGTGCCAGTGTCTCACCACCCTCATGGGGAAGAATTTCTTCCTAACATCCAATCTGAATCTACCCATTTCTAGTTTTGCTCCATTCCTCCCAGTCCTATCACTCCCTGACTCGCTCAAAAGTCCCTCCCCAGCTTTCCTGTAGCCCTCTTCAGATACTGGAAGGCCACAAGAAGGTCTCCTCAGAGCCTTCTCTCCTCCAGACTGCACAACCCCAACTCTCTCAGTCTGTCTCCAGAGCAGAGCAGCTCCAGCCCTCTGCTCATCCTCATGGCCCTTCTCTGGACACTTTCCAGCACCTCCAGATCCTTCTTGTAACAGGGGCTCCAGAACTGGACACAGTATTCCAGTGGGGGTCTCACCAGAGTGGAGCAGAGGGACACAGAAAACCTTGACCAGAATGGATTTGACCTTGACCTCTTAGTTTATTTCAAAAACTTCCTGTTTCATCAAGCTTACACACGAGGGAATGTTGCCAAGATTTGATCTCTTGGTACTTAACAAGGGGACAGATGTCAAAAGAAGTGAAGGCAACTCAAGCAGCACCTTCACTGACCAATCAAGGGGAACAATTTCATTCTCACACACTTCAAACAAAAGGGCACCACTGTTTTTCCACAACAAACCTGCTTACAAACGTGATCCTGGAGGTCATTCAAAGAAGTTTTTTCCTGCAGTCAGCACTGATTGATTAATTTTGTTTCCCAACTCTCTGGTATCAGCCCTTCAGCAGCCTTAGGCAGTTAAAGATGCTCAGCTCCTCTGGGCTGTCAGGGCCATTTCAAAGGGCCATTTGCAAGGCATTCCAGTGTGCTTGTTTTCACAGCTAGAATCTGAAGCCATCTTCCAAATTCTCTGTGAATCAGCTCAAATCTTTCAGATTCTAAGGAATTCAATGCAGTTCAATCTCTAAATTAGGGCAAACAGGCAAATACATAGCACTCTTGATTTTTCACTTAAGCACACAGAGTTGATCTCCTCTGTATAAAGACTTCCTGGCCTTTTTTCTTTTCCAGTAATGACATCTGACTGGATTTTGAACAAATCTGTTGATCTGTTTGAAACCTTTGTATATTGTTGTGGGATTTTTCCCACCACTCACACCTAGAAAGGACCAGAAACCCAAGATTGGGCAAACTGCTCTGAGCCTGTTTTTGCCATGCAGGCAGCAGCAATGGCATGAGAAGGTGGTTCCAATGCCTGCTTGCTCCAAACACTGGCATGCTCAGGACACATGGCCTCCTGTTTCTTCCCTCTGCCAAATGAAAGCTGTGCAGAGGAAAGAAGAATAAGGCCCTAAAAGGCAGGCAAAAGGCATGGATTTCACCATGACTGGAGCAGGACAAGGGATCACTAGGAAATTAAACACAATTAATTCTCCCTATTGCCACGGATACACTTCACTAGGACGACAGCCTACACTCTCTCTGAAATCCTTTTTATATTCACATAAGATGTGCACATCAGTGGATCCTGGGATGAGTTTTGTGGGTCTCCAGGAGAAGAAGAAAAGTTGCAAGCCAAGATCAGGCTGATGTGGAAGCAGAGCCTCTTTACTCCTTTTCACCTAGACATGCTGTTTCCAACAGATCTCCTCACTGCCACACTGTGTATCCAGCAACGGCCTGGGGAAGGGTGACAAAATTCCAAGGATGAAGGACAGTGTCTGTCTGAAAGTCCAGCAAGAGTCTGGGTAGCATCCATCTTCCCTTCAGGCTGTGGAAAGGAACAAGCCAGGCTCTTTGCATGTCATTCAGGTGGCAAAACATCCTTCCAGTGCCACATATCTAGGATTTGGGACACCATTATGAGCCTACCTCAAAGCAGTATTTCTGTACTAGATGCAGCTTGTTGCCAGAGTGCAAGTAAACATCAGAAGGGACTGTCAGGAACCAGTCCAGGAGCAGTGGATTAAGCCAGTGGCTCAGGCACTCTGGTCTAGGAAAAGAGTCAAAAAAAGAAAAAAAAAAGGAGTGTGGCTGCTGCACTGGGAACAATGGTCCTTGTTCTCCTGCCTTGAGTGGAAGTCAAACCAGTCCATTGTTTGGATCTGAGTTTGCCAAACCTCAAAGTATAATGCTAGATGGAAGTAAAAAAAACAAAAACAAAGAACCCTTAAGTTTTACAGAACTGAGCATGTCCAATCCTTTTCTGCCCTTCAGAAATTGTTAGTTACACTAGTTGAAACCACTGGAGTGTTTACAGTATTCTCTATATTGAATGGCACATTGAAGCTTTGCAAAGGGATTGGAAGGGTTTCAGGAATGTCTCTGGTGCTGAAAAGAGCTAAGGTATTACAAATCAGGTAAGACTTTCATTCAGGGAAATAAAAAAAGGGTGGGGTATTTTTGACCTAGGTTGTTAGAGAATGGGAGGAGGATGCCATGAAGCATGACTGAGGAGTCAGGGAAGTGAGTCTGCTTCAGGTACATAACTGTGCAAGGCAATTATCTCTGCAGTCAGTCAGTCAGTCACTAAAATACATATATAGGCTTTGGGACATTAAATACTACACCTGTGGAGCTATGTAAAAGATATACAAAATATAAATGTGATCAGGACTGTATATTTCAAACCTTTGTTTCAAAGAAAAGACCAAGAATATAATCTAATATATATATATATTTATAGAGAGAGATGTAGGCATATAGGTTGCAGTTTCAATGTTGACACTAGCACAGTTTGGCTCTTCTAAATACAGACCTGGGATACTTCCTAGCCCAACACATGCACCTACAAAACACATGGGTCATGCACACAGCTTTACCTCCTGCTCTCTGCAGAAGGCTCAGAATATACAGCACTGTACATTGATTTCGACTCAAAACTGAGTGGCAAGTTAAGGAAGAAATTCAAAAGAAATTCCACATGGGCTATTACCCACCTCTCCCAAAGAAAAAAAATAACCCAACAAAACCAAACCAAACCCCAAACCCCAGAGAAAATCCAGGGATGTAATTAGTTCATCTCAATAAAAACACTGAAGACCATGGTGATGATGATCTAAGATTCAGATGATCTAAGATTCGAAAAGCTTTGTCCGGCAGGTGGGGGCGGATCTCTCTCGGGCGAGAGGCAGCAGTGGAGAACTGGGTGCTGGAAGACATCCCAGATAGGCTTAGGACGAGGTGTGGAGCATTCCCAACACCATCCAAGCCAGCTGTGGGCTCAGACTACAGAGGTCTCTGCCCGAAAGGACACAGGGCAGTTGTAAGCTGCTCTCCTGACAGCCGGCGGTGCGGAGGGCGACCTGGATGCCCATCTGGAAGGTAAGCGGCGATTGGCTGGGCGAGCAGGCCGGGAGAAACCTTTCCCACCGGAACACTTGGCTGCCACAGAGATCTAGAAGACAAAGGCAAGTCCTGGCTTTAACAAGTTAGGGCTTTTGTGGAATGCAGCGGGAATGTAGGAAAATATTTGGGATGAGCTCAGAACAGGTGGTGCGAAGCTATTAAAAGGAGCAGAGCGATGCGGAGAATGCATCACAACAGCCGTGGCCATGCACAGGGACTCCCACAGGGCTGGCTGTGCTTTAACATACATGGAGACAGGTGTCAGGCACCAGGAGAGGTACAAAGACTTAGTGCAAGCCAAGGCTGACCTTCACTTCTCATTGCTTTTCATATTTGGAAGGGGTTTTTGCCAGTGAATTATCATAGAACTCTAGAATTGTTTTGCTTGCAAAGCCCTCTAAGATCAAGGAGTCCAACCATCAACCCAACACCACCATGGCCATCAAACCATGTCCCAAAGTGCCATGGCCACACAGTTCTTCAACACCTCCAGGGATGGGGACTCCACCACCTCCCTGGGCAGCCTCTTCCGATCCCTGACCACTCTTGCAGCAAAGACATTTTTCTCTAATCTCCAACCTAACCCTCCCCTGGCACAACTTCAGGCCATTTCCTCTCATTCTGTCACCTGATACTAGGGAGAAGAACCAAACTCCCACCTCACTCCATCCTCCTTCCTGGGAGTTATAGAGAGCAATGAGGTCTGCTCTCAGCCTCCTGTTCTCCAGACTAAACACCCCCAGTTCCCTCAGCTGCTCCTCACCAGCCCTGTTCTCCAGACCCTTCCCCAGCTTTGCTGTCCTTCTCTAAACAAGCTCCAGCACCTCAGTGTCCTGTACCTACAGGGGACTAGGGGTGTTTAGTCTGTAGAGGAGGAGGCTGAGAGGAGACCTCATTGCTCTCTACAGCTCCCTCAAAAGAGGCTGGGGACAGGTGGGGGTTGGTCTCTTCTCCCTAGTAACATGTGATAGGAGGAGAGCAAATGGCCTGAGGGGCGGTTAAGTTGGAGATTAGAAGAAACTTCTTCCCTGAAAAGGGTCTCAAACACCGGCACAGATTGCCCAGGTGGTTGAATCTCCATCTCTGGAAGTGTTTCAAAGAGGCAGAGATGTGGTGCTGAGGGCCATGGTTTAGCCCCAGCCTTGGCAGATAGAGAATGGTTGTACTGGATGATCTTAAAGATCTTTTCCAACCAAAAGAATTCTGATTCTATGAAGCTGTTTATCCTTGGTAGCTATTTCAGCCTGTTTCTGTATGACTGAAGTGCCATGGCTGCCTGCAGACACAGGAAAGCCAAAGGAATTTGATCTTAACTCCAGTGATGCAAAGTGAAAATAAGGAAAATAAACGAAATGCCTCATGCCAGGTGCAGTCCTTTGCATCTTTGTGATGTGAATGCCGCTGCACCTAAAATGGTCCTCCCTAATCAGGCAATGTTCTCCTCTTTGTACACGTGAAAATGACAACATAAAGTGTGAGACCACAGAGAAAAAAAATGCCAGTAAAGTTATTTTGGGCTTCAATGTGAACTCAGTCATTGGTTATTATTTCTTCCCTCCACACTCATTGATGAAAAAGAAATCAGAAGCTTCCTGGTTTTGGGTGTCTGTGCTGCAGTGAAGATGTGTCTGCTAAGCAAGATGTTGCTGCATCACTGCAAGGCTGTCAGAAAGCCATGCAGCAGCAAATCTGCATGGTCAGATTCTCAGCTGTTGACATCCACACAGCTCCACTGCAGTCTGTGACAGTCGAAAGCACACCAGCTGCCAGCCTGAACCCACTGCAGTTTCTGAGCCCCAAACACATTTGCCTTCTCTTTCCTGAGACACTAAGGGGCATCTCTTTGTGTTCCTGGCCCAGGAGATCTTCAGGAAAAAGGATTTTTTGGAGGCCTTTTACAGAACCTACACTTTGCAGTGTGTTGTCACAGGATCACAGGGTCACAGGATGTTAGGGATTGGAAGGGACCTCTGGAGATCTTCCAGTCTAACCCCCCTGCTAAAGCAGGACCATAGAATCCAGCACAGGTCATACAGGAACACATCCAGACAGGGCTTGAAAGTCTCCAGAGAAGGAGACTCCACAACCCCTCTGGGGAGCCTGTTCCAGTGCTCTGTGACCCTCACAATGAAGAAGTTCCTCCTCATGTTGAGGTGGAACCTCCTGTGCTGGAGTTTATATCCATTACCCTATTTTCAAATCTGTTTCCCTTTTCAGTAAGAAATAATGGGGGCAAAGGCAACATTTCAAATCTGCTGCAAACAAAAGGCAGCCAAACAGAGATTAATTAGCCATGCCAGAATCTTCCTGCTTGAATATACAGGAGAAGCCTGCAACTCAGCCATGACTATGAGGAGGTTGCTTTATGACTGGAACCATTATGAAGCTACAATACTCTTTTTCATAGGCAGTTCCAAGGAAATCTTAAAAGAAGCAGCACCCTTCATGCTGAAGGATGCAATCTAAGCCCTCTAGGACTTTGACATGGCCAAGTGTGCTTTGGAGAGACTTAAGAAACAATCTCAGCTAAAGAAAGGAGGGAGAGAGTTAAGACCTGGTTGTGGTTCCCTGAAGAACTGCACTGAAGTTACAATCCAGCTTTACACAACAGCAGCAGACATCAGAATCTGGCACATGTCTCCACTGGTCAGTCAGTTCCATGCTTCTGCCCTCCCACAACTGTTAGCTCCAGAGGAAGTCACAGAATCCCAGAATATTAGGGGTTGGAAGAGACCTTGAAAGGTCCTTGAATCCAACCCACCTGCCAGAGCAGGATCAGCCAGGGCAGGTCACACACAGTAACACATCCAGGTGGGTTTTGAAAGTCTCCAGAGAAGGAGGCTCCACAACCTCTCTGGGCAGCCTCCTCCAAGGCTTCAGCACCCTCACAGTGAAAAAGTTTTTCCTTATATTCATGTGAATTCTCCTCTGCTCCATCTTGCACCCTGACTCATCCTCCTGATTCATCCAGATCCTGCCCTAAAGGATCTATTTCTACAGAATTATTTACAAGCTCCTATCAGCCTGCCTCATTTTAGAATCTGAAGCTTGCTATCAAACTGAGTTATTCTGGTTTTGGTGTTTTTTTTTTTTCCATTATGAACCTTACCTCTGATAACTTCTGCCTCTCTTTCCCTTGCTTGAGCTGCTGCCCGATGTGCCTGGCTGGACTCCTGGGCGATTCTTGCTTTCCTTGCTCAATCTGGAACATTTCTAAATACTGACTCAATGCCTCACAAGCCCCATCTGTGAATTCAGAATTTGCCTGTGTCCACCTCTCCTTGCAGCATTTCAGAGGGCAGGCAGAAGCCACTATTGACTTCTCATAGTTTTTCAAGAGCTTTTCAACCACTCCGTAGTTTGACCTTGAGTCGGCGGAACGCGGCCGGCCAGAGAAGTCGCTCGGTCTCCACTCGTGCTCATGGAGCATCTGCCTGTAACCACTGCTACTTGGAAGTCCATTTGTTTGCTTTTGTTGCCCTGTTGTTGTTCTGACAGCTTTGCTGGGGGGGCTGGTTTCTTGCTCCTTGGCTGCAGGCAATTTGGGATTGGAAACACAAGGTGGATTTCCAATTTCTGTCCTGCTAACAGTAGGGTCACACAACTGGCCACAGGGGTTGTGGTCTTCTGATGCTGCTGGGGGCACCTGGTTTGCTTGCAGAGCATTGTTGCCTTTATCTGTGTGAAATACAGCCCTGTTAAACTCAACAATCTTGGCTGCTAAAGTCTCATTTCTTTGGGTCCTTCCCAAAGCACTCCTAGAGTCTTCCAAAAGATCGTTGTGCAGGGTGGCAGGGGCGTAGAAGTCAGTGCAGTAATAAGGGCTGCTGTGAGGCTTGGGAGTTTGTTTCTGCTGCAGCCTGGTGCTTTGGGCCATGTTTCCATCTGAACAGCTCTTCTGGGCTGTCAGGGGAGAAGGGTCACTTCTGTTGTCTTTGCCCACATCACAGGCCCATGTGTTGTGGCAGAAACTTGCCAGTGCATGGCTCTCGTTTCTGCTTCCAGCTATGGCAGCAGCTACCTTCACAGGACCCCTCCCGGCCTGCCCCTCGCTTGCACAGGCTGCTGCTGTGTCACTCTGGGTGATGGGTGAAGGATTCCCCAGCTTCCTTCCACTCCTGCAGTCCTGAGCCTTGCCACTGCTTTTGCTGCCTGGATCTCTCAGTGGTGTTTCAGAAAGCTGTATGATTGCAGAAAGGGAGTTGGTCAGGTGCCGAGAAGTGCTCCGGGGAGGAACTGGTGGAGCTTCTTTCTTCTGCCAGGGTCTGCAGTCTGCTCCTCTGTCACTGGTGAGACTGCCATAGGACATGTCCCTCAGAGCCTTGCTGGAGCTCATCAGGTTCTTCCTGTCATGATGTTCCTCTGTTTCAAAAGCAACTGAAGCCTGTGATTCATTGCTGGACACATGATTCATCTGAGGCAGGATAACTGTGCTTTGGGATTCCTCAAATTCCCCCAGGAAAGGAAGTGACTTCATTCTGGAAAGGAAAGGAGAGGTGCCTTAGGGATGAGCAATAAGAGAATTCCCTCAGGGCACAGGGATTTGGGTTTTTTTCCATGAACAGGTATTTTAACACTGCCTGCTTAAAAAGATTTGGGAGCAGTCTAGCTGCAGCCCCAGGGTATTTGTAACATAAATGAAGGCTCTGAAGAAAGTTCCATCCTGTATTCCTTTCCCTTGCCACTAAAATTCTCTTTTTTTTTTTTTTCCCTTCTCTCAGTGTTTCTAGATGTTTGCTTGTTTGCTTGTCCTACAGTAAGGACCCAAGTGGAGCTTGTGAGTTCTACTGATTCCAGCTATGAACTGAATGAAGCAAGCTTCAGGCCCCAGGGAATCCCTTGTGTAGGTTACACATGACAGCACAAATGTGTCTTTTGAGATCTGTTCCAGAATCACCTTTCTCAGCCAGGATTTAGAAACTGGGCCTCAGTTCTGACTCTGCTTTAAGGATACAAACCCTGATCCAGCTGCAGGAATGCACCAGTGACATGGAGCTGCCTGCTTGCCTGGGGCAGGGGAAGAATGAATCTCACAGAGTGCCAGGCTGCAAGGGACCCCAAGGATCACCTGCTCCAACCTTTCTAGGTGATGGTGTAGTTGGAATGAGCTGGTCCAGCAGCCTGGCAAGCTGAGTCTTAACAAAGTGCAGTGTAGGGGACTCCACTGCTTCCCCTGGGAGGTGATTAAGGGTCTGACTGCTCTCACAGGGAAACTTTTTCTTCTGCAGTCCAACTGGATTCTCCCCAGTGGTAACTTGTACCCATTGCCTCTTGTCTTCTCCATGGGACTCCTTGTAAAAAGGGAGTCTCCACCCTCCTGGTAGCCATCCTTTATGCACTGCTTCAGGACAATAAGGTCTCCCCTAAGCCTTCTCAAGGCTGAACAGATCCAGCTCACTCAGCCTTTCCTCATATGGCAGGGCTGCCAGGCCTCTGATCACGAAGTCCCTCTGCTTTTTGGGAGCATCTGAGAAGAACTTGCCATGATGGTGAACTCCATGGGGTCTCTCTCAACCTCTTCCATGGCTGCACCCTGTCACACAACAGGGTCAGCCTTAGCTTCTGAGAACTTCTGCACAACTCAAGAGGAAGACTGGAGTGTTTCTTGCTGAAGGAGACCATGAACACTGAATTTTCAACAGATGGTGAGATGTTCTTTTGCCATACTGACCAAGGTCTGGCTGACCATCTTTAGTATATCATTAGTATAAATGTCTGGTTGTCCTTCCCTCTTCTTGCCTTGTTTGCACTCTTGGATTGTCAGTTCCTGTCACATCCCTCACACTTGAAGCTAGATATGAGCTTCATGCAAGAAACCTCCCATCCTAAAAAATCTATGCAGTGTTGTATGGACCCTGGAAATGGGTCCAAGGCAGACAGAACTATCTGTTCATGTTGTGTAGGTTGTGTGAACCCTGAATATGGGTCCAAGGCAGACAGAAATATCTGTTCATGTTGTATGGACCCTGGAAATGGGTTCAAGGCAGACACAACTATCTGTTCATATTGTATGGACCCTGACAATGGATCCAAGGCAGTTAACAATATCTGTTCACTTTCGAAACTCTCTCTATAGCCACTAGAAAACAAATACAATCTAATCTCATATGAATCCAAACTTCATTTTGCCAGATTCTAGAGATAAACTCCATTTTGCCAGTAAAATTTGCCTCTATCATACTTCAGTATATTTCACCTGAATATTTTATGCTGAGCACTGAAACATTAGGATAGGATCTGCCCAGCTCCTCAGAAATTCAACAGCAAAGCCCCCTTCAAAGAAGCAGAGTCTCAATACTCATTTCCTTCCTCTCACATAAAGAGTCAAAATAAGGTTTTACCCTCTGTGGTTGGACTTCTTTCGAATTTCTTCTTGGTAGCTGCATAATTCTTCACTGACTCTGGCAAGTTCTTTAAGAGCCTTTATGAGAGACAAAAACAACCTTTCAGCATAAGCCTTTCAGATAGTTATCTGCAGAGTTATTTTGTGGTGATTTGCATTTAAGAGTCACAGCAGTGGAAAGCAGCATAAGGAAAGATATCAAACCGTTCCCAGCTGGGAAGCTGAAATCAGGGACATAGAATCACAGAATGCACTGGGTTGGAAGGGACCTCTAGAGGTCATCAAGTCCAACCCTCCAGCAGTATGCGAGGACATACCCAACTAGATCAGGTTGCTCAGAGCCCCATCAAGCCTGATCTTGAATGTCTCCATGGGTGCCCACCACCTCCCTGGGCAACCTGTTGCAGTGTTCCACCACCCTCAGAGTAAAGAATTTCTTCCTCAGTTCCTTAGGTTCATGTGGCAGGTCAAAGCCCTCAGCATTTCCCTCACCCTTGTAACTGAAGCATGCTCCTACTTTACTTACTACATTGAGATCACCAATGTAATTCTTGGTATTTTTCTGGGAAGTTTTGATGCTGAGGTTGTCTGCAGGTTCCTCATGATTCTCAAAGGCCAGGCTGTCCATTAACAGAGTGTTTTTTCTGCTCTTGGTTCTGGTTTCTTTACAATCTTGTCCTGGTTTACTGAGCAAACTCTCTTTTTTCATCCTGTCATTTGTCACATTGTGTTGATAGCTCAGCTCCACTGTGTCACTCTCTTCCAAAGTAGGGGAATGCATGGACAGCTGCAGCATCTTGCTCTGGATGGCCTTATTGTCATGGACACTCATATTGCCCTCCCTTCTCAGTCTTACCTCCTGGTAAAGCTGAAAAACCAACAGAAGCTTCTATGAAATCATGGTACTGTGATGAACCTCAGAGTAAAAGAATACAGGCATCCTGTGCTTGGAATAAGGCTTCACTCAGTGGCACCAAGCAAAAAGATGGACATGTGTTAGCAGAAAAGTGTGAGACTTCTCAGACCATTACTGTCACAGGATGAGGAAAGAGCTCCTACCATTCATAAATTCCCCATCAGAGCAGTCAGACACTGGAATCATCTCCCAAGGGAAGCAGTGTATTCCCCTACACTGCACAGTGTTAATACCCAGCTTGCCAGGCTGCTGGGCCAGCTCATTTCAACTCCACTATCACCTAGAAAGGTTGGAGCAGGTGATCCTTGGGGTCCCTTCCAACCTGGCATTCTGGGATTCTGTAGATCTGTGTAGTTTTTGCCATGGTTTTAATGTATGGCTTCCACCCCTAGGATGAGCTTGGAAGGGTTTCCCTGAGGTCAATGGCCCTGCCTTGAGCCAGAAGCTGTATGGCTGGCTTCCAAGAAATAGCAGCACACTACATAGTAGACACAGCCCTGATCTGATGGATGGGGAGTGTGAGGGAATGGGAAGGAGAGAGCTCTGGCTGTGCTACAGCCTGTTAAAGGATGTTAGTTTAAGGAGAGGAAGTGAATTCTCAGCCCATACTGCACCACCTGCACTGGACTAGACTCTTCTGGCTGTCAGAGAAGTGGAATTCTTCCCTCTGACTGCAGTGGTAAACCAGTATGGCACAATGGTTGTCATTCAGCAATGTGCTGTGGCCTTCTGTCATGCCAACTGCTGAGATCCAGTGGCTTCATTAGTAAATGAAAAGGTGTTAAGTAGTGGCACCCAGCACATTCCAAGTAGGAAACTGTGAGAAATTATAAATTAGAAACAAAGCAGCCACATCATATAACTCTCTTCTGCTTACAGTATCATTTCCAGTGACAAAAAAATCCCCTGGCTCTTTAGAAACATTCCTTCTCAAAGCTGCTCTTGTGAAGAGAGCACAGAGCAGGCACCTCTGCAGAGCCATCTGCCTGCTCCCTCGCAGCACACGAGGCCACCACAGCAGCTTTTGGGAGGAGGCTGCAAAAGAGTAACAGCATGAAGAACATGTGGCCATTTCAGGGGCAGTGTTGGGGGTTAGAAGCATTCCCATGTTCAAAGACTTGACATGTGACCTCATCCTGGGCTTTCAGATTTCACTCCCAAGGCCCAGCTGCTCGTGGAACATGCGGGCTGAATTTTGTCATTTCCCAGAAGCGAGGGCCACATATGGAGTCAGCATGGCAGTAAGAAGGAAGGATACCTCCTCAGAACTCAACAGTGTCATCTCCTAAACCAAAGAATTCTTCCTGGAGTAATCACAGATTGAATCAGGGTGGAAGGGGCCCTCAAAGGTCATTTTGTCAACCCCCCACCTGTAGTGAGCAGGGACAGCTCCAATTAGATCAGGAAGCTCAGGGCCACATCAAGTTTGATCTTGATTACTCCAGGGCTGAGGCCTCAACCATGCCCCTGGGCAACCTGTTGCAGTATTTCACCACCTTCACTGTGAAGAACATCCTCCTGATGTCCAACCTAAATCTCCCCCTGCTCCAGTTTCAAACCACTGCCCCTTGTCCCGTCACTACAGCCCTTCTCCCTCACCTTATCACCACACAGAATTCAGGAAAAAAAAATAAACCTGAAGTGACCTCCAGCCACTTCACCCCAAGTATGTTCAGAGCTTTGTATAGAATCACAGAATTGTTAGGGTTGGAAGGGACCACAAGGATCATCCAGTTCCAACCCTCCTGCCAGGGGCAGGGACACCTCACACTACAGCAGGTTGCTCACAGCCACATCCAGCCTGGCTGCAAAAACCTCCAGGGATGAAGCTTCCATCACCTCCCTGGGCAACCTGTGCCAGTGTCTCACCACCCTCATGGGGAAGAATTTCTTCCTAATATCCAATCTGAATATATCCATTTCTATCTTTGTTCCATTCCCCCCCAGTCCTATCACTCCCTGACACCCTAAAAAGTCCCTCCCCAGCTTTCCTGTAGCCCCCTTCAGATCCTGGAAGGCCACAAGAAGGTCTCCTGGGAGCCTTCTCCTCTCCAGACTGAACAACCCCAACTCTCTCAGTCTCTCCTCATAAGAGAGCAGCTCCAGCCCTCTGCTCATCCTTGTGTCCCTTCCAGCATGTCCATATCCCTCTGTTTAGAAGTACCTCTTCTATTTTCTTCTGCATGACTTTCCACTGACATTCCCATTCTTTCCTTTCGTTGTCAAACCTCTCCAGCAATTCCATCTTCTCTTTAGTCCAGTTCCTCTCGGTGTTCTCCAGTTGTTTACGCAGGTCCATGGTTACAGTCTGTGCAACAGCAAGAAGACAGCCCTGCTTTTTTTTTTTCTTTCTTCCCTGGATGTTTCCTAGAAGTTGAGCAGAAGCCTTCTTATTCCACTGCACTCCAAGCCTTTTGCAATCTAAACATCCAGTGCTAATGAACTTTGAAACCAGGTCAATACCTCCTCATTTGGACTCAATGACCTTAAAGGTCTTTTCCAACCCAAACAATTCTGTGATTCTATAATTTTTTTCTCTCCTTTTTCTTTTTTTTTCTTGGCTACGTTTATGTCTTTGTTACCTTTCAAAGCATTTCTGAGAAACAAAGAAAAGTTAACTCTCTTCTCCACTAGAATCCTTTCAAATTATGTCAGAATGAAAGAAATCAATGTATAAATGCTGTAACGTCATAAACAAGACAGGTAGGTAGGCATAATCCGTCTAGAATCACAGAATGTTAGGGGTTGGAAAGCACCTTGAAAGCTCATCCAGTCCAACCCCCCCTGCCAGAGCAGGGTCACCTAGGGCAAGTCACACAGGAACAGGTGGGGCTGGAAAGCCTCCAGAGAAAGAGACTCCACAACCTCTCTGGCATCCTGTTACAGTGCACCATCACCCTCACAGTAGAGATTTTTCTCCTCATATTGAGGTGGAACTTCCTGGGTTCCACCTTATCCCTGTTGTTCCTTGTCCTGTCACAGGATACCATTAAAAAGAGCCTGGCCCCTTTTCCTTGCCCCACACCCCTCAGATCTTTATCAACACTAATAAGCTCCCCTCCCAGCCTTCTCTTCTCCAGACTAAACAGCCCCAGGTCTCTCAGTCGTTCTTCATAGGAGAGATGTTCCAGTCCCTTTATCATCCTCCTAACCTCCACTGGACTCTCTCCAGCAGATCCCTAGAACTTGCCCAAGTGGTGCTTTGGATAGTGTGCGATCAGTAATAATGACCACACTTCCATCTGCAAGAAAGTAAATACTATAGACCTTTTTTTTTCCAGACATATAAGAACAGATTTATATCATAGTGTTTTCAAGCAGGTAGACAGCAATGAAAAGCCTCCTGCTGCTTTCTCAGTGCTGGGAACTACTGTTGTCATTTTTCCATTCATCTTCATCGTTTCCAAGCTGTTTCATAAGGGGCTCTGATTATTAAAAAAAAAGTGAAGAGCTTCAAAATGAAATCAAACCTCAGAAGAAGTTAAGTCACACAAATTACAGATAGTCACTTGTAGCTCTAAGATCCCCCAAAAGCTTGTATTGCTTCTTATGCTTCTCTGATTTCCTCTTGACATAAATTTTGAGAGGAAAACTCAGTGTTTATTGATGTCAGCAGCTGGCTGACTGCAGAGTTTTGCTGCTATTGTACAGTGGATAAATTCCTCAGAGAGTTTTAACTCCTCTTTCTATGACGTTTTCCTTCTTTTTCATGCTGTTTGGTTTCGGGTTTTGGTTTTGTTCGGTTGGTCCTTGGTTTGGGGTTTTGTTTGGCTATTTTTGTGGGTTTGTTTTTTATTTGTTTGGTTGGGGTTTTGTGCTTTTGGTTGGTTGGTTGGGTTTTGGAAGGTTTTCTGCTTGTTTGGTTTTTTTCTCTACCAGCAATAATATCAAATCTGTATTCCTGGTGGTATATCCTCTGTCTGCCTGGTGCACTGAGATGTCCCCATGGGTATTTCATGAACAAGCAACCCAAAGGGATGCCAAATGCCACATTCTAATGTGCTGTCTGGATCAGAGCAGTATCTGTGCTCTTTCTGCATGTCCTAGACAAGGTCAGAAGCTCATTACAGCAATCAAATTCAAGCAGATAATCAATTTTGTCTCCATCATCTGCATTTTCATAGCCCTCTCTCCTCTCAAGTAAAAACTGTTTTACACAACTATTTGATGTTAACATTATTATTCCCCCAAGTCTCGCCCATGCCCTTTCTACCCACATACTAAAAATACAGAGGAGTTTGCAGCCAACCTCTAGTAACTTCTGAAAATAATCTGTGGTGACATCAGCTGATAAGTTATTTTTCAACAGAGATTAATTAGATTGGATGTGCACAACCATTCAGATACACAAACCTTACCCTTGATTTTACAGGGGAAAAAAAGGAGTGATTAAATTGTATTTCCAATACAGTTTGTATTTTTGGATGACTTAAGAAAATGCTAAATGTATTTGTTGTGCCATGTGTCTCAGTACTGTGCATATCATACAGGAAAAGAAGTGACAACTGAGTGAGTGAAAGAGAGGGGGAAAGAAAAAGAAAGGAGAAATGACAGAGAGAAAGAGTGAAAGAAAGAGGAAAGAAGGAGAGGAGAGAAAGGGAGGAAGGGGGGTAGGGAGGGAAGAAGGGAGGAAGGAAGGAAGGGAGGAAGGAAAGAAGGAAGGAAGGAAGGAAGGAAGGAAGGAAGGAAGGAAGGAAGGAAGGAAGGAAGGAAGGAAGGAAGGAAGGAAGGAAGGAAGGAAGGAAGGAAGGAAGGAAGGAAGGAAGGAAGGAAGGAAGGAAGGAAGGAAGGAAGGAAGGAAGGAAGGAAGAGGAAGGAAGGAAGGAAGGAAGGAAGGAAGGAAGGAAAAAGAGTGAAAGAAAAAGAAAGAATGGGAAGAGAAAGAAAGAAAGAAAAAGAAAGAAAGAGAAAGAAAGGAAGGAAGGAAGGAAGGAAGGAAGGAAGGAAGGAAGGAAGGAAGGAAGGAAGGAAGGAAGGAAGGAAGGAAGGAAGGAAAGAAGGAAGGAAGGAATTCGGAAGGAAGGAAGAAAAAGAAAGAAAGAAAGAAAGAAAGAAAGAAAGAAAGAAAGAAAGAAAGAAAGAAAGAAAGAAAGAAAGAAAGAAAGAAAGAAAGAAAGAAAAGAAAGAAAGAAAGAAAGAAAGAAAGAAAGAAAGAAAGAAAGAAAGAAAGAAAGAAAGAAAGAAAGAAAGAAAGAAAGAAAGAAAGAAAGAGAAAGAAAGAAAGAGAAAGAAAAAAGGAAAGAAAAAGAAAGGAAAATAGAAAGGGAGAGAAAGGGAGGGACAGAGAAAGAAGGAAAGCGCCTCGAGTGCTCACAGTGCTGTCATCCCTGTTCAGTTGATTTATCTGATGCCTGCTCTGAAGAAAGTTTCTCCTCACATCCACGAACACCACGCTGCACACAAACAACACTGGAGAGCTGTTTCAATAGCTGTCTGCCACCTTAGCAACTGCTTTTCCCTTTTAAACCTTAACTGTTCAGAGCCACTGATTTACCACAACCCACGACTGTACCTTTCACGGAGTCAGAAACCCTTCAGAAGTTTTTCAGTCCGTTTCTAAGCAGCAGTGGAATCAATGAAATGCATAGCTAGCTGGGGTCCAGTCCTGTGAATCTTGATCTTTAAAAGAAAGAAGAAAGCTCAGCAAGGCACAGCCTTTCCACCGGGGCAGCATTTGCAACTCTCTTTTGAATAACTCCGCAACTTTCGCAGGCTGCAAACCAGTTCCCTCCAGCAGCATCCCAGCAGCTGGTTTCCATGTGACGTCAGCGCTCAGAGGATGGGTTTCAAGCCATCTCCTCTTCCAACCCCCAGCCCTTGTAACTTTATATCTCCTCGTATTTTGTGTAAACAACTTGCAAGTCCAGGACATTTTTAGGTTTTCATAGTGCAGCCCAGTCTTTACAGCTTGCCAAAGCAGCCAGTGTGAATAGTAAAGCAGTGACAACAGGCAATTGTAGGTTGCTTTTATTAGCGTCCATGGGGTGCAGGAAGATTTTTCACTGCCTTCCAGACCCATTTTTTCAGGCTTATCATTTTCAGGAATGATCATTTTGAGCTCTGCAACTTGATTCTTGTCAGCTGATTGCAAAAGGAACTTGTTCAAAGCAGCAGTTTTGCTGTTTAGCAATAAGCTAAAAACAAACCACTCCTCCCTAAAATCTTTTCCTGTCACTTATGAAGTGCAGATTACTGGATGCTGTGTAGTCCTCCTGTCTTGCATTCTGGGAATGGTGAGAATGGTTTCTTTGGGATATATCCAAATATTCCTGCTATTTTATAAGGTTTCTGGATCAGATTCTCCACTCTGGTAAGATAATTTGTGTCACAGCAAAGCAAAGCACTTGAAGTTGAATGGAGAATCTCCCTTGCACAGGAAACTCATCCCCTGGCATAAGGCTAGCAAGGAAGGTCCAAAATCACTTCAGCCTGGATTTCAAGCACTGGGAGGATCCATAGCAAGTGTTGGCATGGGGTGAGGGAAGCAAGCTTATGAAACAAAGATGATCCAGCAAGTGAAAGTCCCCGGGAGACTCTGAAGCCAGTAAAGAGAAATTTAGCTGCTCCCCCTGCTGAGCTGCAGGTAGGAGGAGCTCCACTGGCTCCCTGCAGCTTTGCTCACCACAGCAGCTCCTGCACCCTCTGTTCAAACTGCTTCCAGCTGGCATGCTGAGGAAGACCCTTGGGCAGGAGCTTCATGCCCTGCTGGGAACTTGTGGTTGGATGTGTCTGTGGACAGTGATTTGACACCATCTGTAGGAAGTTGGTATTTCAAGGCACTTTTGCCCCACATGGACCTGGAAAAGGGCCACAAAGTATTTGACTCATGCACCAGAAAGCTCTGGACAAAATCTGCTGTCAGATGGGTGTCTTCAAATGCACTTAGCAGGGGTGACAGATTTTTGTGGGCAGAGCAGCTGATGACAAGAGGATCAGTGAGATGGAAGGCACAGTATGAGGATTCACACATCCTCTGCCTAGTCAGCACTCCCCTCTTTGGAACAATAAAGTTTGAGCTGTGATAAAATCCATGCACAGCATAAAGATTTTAGCTCTGGGTACATTTTATAGTAAATACCAAAGCAGGTTTCAGGGCAAACCCATTTTTTCTCCTTATATGGTCTAGCTGTAAGTCTCAGTGAATGCATTCCTGGGGTGCTCATTATGCTCCCATGTAGCACAAATAACAGGCCTGGGCTATTTGGGAAAGTCTCAAAGATGAGCTAAAAATTGAACAAAGATGCCTACTCTAGAAGACTACCCTGGGTGATCCTGCTTTTGGCAGTGGGGTTGGACTGCATGATCCCTGGAGGTGCTTTCCAACCTCTAACATTCTGTGATTCTGTGAAATACACAACTTAATATTTCTTAAGGAGTTGCCCAGTCTCCAGACTCTGAGGATTTGCAAATTCCCTGTTCATAAAGCATGAAGTGTGACTTTCTTTTGGGCCAGCTGACACAGCTGGGAGCAGAAGGGAGAGCCCACAGCTGCAGGCTGGGTGCCACAGCACAGCCTCCACCCTAAAGCCAGCACAGCTGTCAGACAAGTGAAGACAGCCTCTGGACATGCTGTTACTCTCACCCACCAGCACTCAATGTCCCTCATCCTGGTATGCAAAACTCTTTGAAATAAAGCACAGTAAAATAAAAGAAAACGATGGGACTCAATCCCAGGCTGGAGTTTTCACTTGGGCAAAGTTTTCCATGTCTGTCAGTGTGAGGAATGAGAAATGTGTGAGACTGAGGGCCTCATTGGGAGACAAGAGCTGGATCCTCACTCCTGGGTCAAAAGGCCATGTTAAAATCATCATCCTCTTCTGTGTGGTCTGCCCTAGGTGAACCTGCTCTAGCAGGGGGAGGTTGGACTTTATGATCTCAGAAGCTCCTTCCAGCCCCCCACCATTCTGTGATTTTGTAGTATGTGAAACTGGACCAGATGCTCTGTGGGGTCACAGGATCAGAGGATGTTAGGGGTTGGAAGGGACCTCTGGAGATCTTTCAGTCCAATCCCCCTGCCAGGCCAGGACCAGAGAATCCAGCACAGGTCACACAGGAACACATCCAGACAGGGCTGGAAATTCTCCAGAGAAAGAGACTCCACAATCTCTCTGGGCAGCCTGTTCCAGTGCTCTGTGACCCTCAACAGTGAAGAAGTTCCTCCTGATGCTGAGGTGGAACCTCCTGTGCTGTAGTTTATATCCACTGTCCCTTGTCCCAGTGCACCTTGGCATTCAGTGATATAGGAAATGCACAGAAATGTTGGGACAAACAGAACATGAAGCAAGCTAAAAAAAAACCCCTGGGATTATTGCTTAGGACACTCTAGAGAGTAGCAGCAGTGACTTTTGCTTCTGGGGAAAAAAGGTTATCCAACAGAGATGTTCCCTGCCCCACAAAGCAGCAAGTGTGGCTTTCAGGCCTCTGGCACAGGTGGAAAATGTTGGAAGGCTCTTAGTATCATAAGCACTTAGGTTGGAAAAGACCTTCAAGATCATCCAGTCCAACCATTAACCCTCCTCTACCAAGTCCACCACTAAGCCATATCCCCAAGCACCACATCTACACAGTTTTTAAACACCTCCAGGGATGGTGACTCCACCACCTCCTTGGGCAGTCTGTTCCAGTGCCTGACAACCCTTCCAGTGAAAAGATTTGTCCTAATTTCCAGCCCAAACCTCCCTGGGTGCAGCTTGAGGCCATTCTTTCTTGTTCTATCACTAGTTACTTGGGAGTTAAAGTCTTCCTTCACCTGACAGACTGCTTCCATACTTGCTTCCCTCTGTCCATACCTGCTACC
Source organism: Indicator indicator (assembly GCF_027791375.1). Taxonomy (NCBI): domain Eukaryota; kingdom Metazoa; phylum Chordata; class Aves; order Piciformes; family Indicatoridae; genus Indicator; species Indicator indicator. The sequence continues at coordinate 87,484 of NC_072036.1, forward strand.
TGCTCTGCTTGTGCTACAAGTCAGCACCTCAGCAAAAAGGGCACATTTTAAACAAGGCCTCTGTTAGACATCTCCTCATTGTGCAAGTCTGAAGACATCTCCCTGAATAAATTGCAAGCTCTTTCATCAGCTCACTGCTGAAGGCAAAAGTAACTGTGGCACTGTTAATGTGGACTTTAAAAGCCTGGCTTACCACCAGAAGAACTTTGGAAAGTCTTGCATCCGAGGTATGGAAGGTGAGAGAGAGAATCATAGAATGGTTTGGGTTGGAAAGGACCTCCAAAGGTCATCTAATTCTTTCCCCCTGCAGTTAGGAGAGACACCTTCGCTCCATCAGGTTGCTCAGAGCCTTGTTGAGCCTCACCTTGAATACGTCCAGGGATAGGGCCTCAACCACCTCCCTGGGCAACCTGTTCCAGCGTTCTACCACCCTCATGGTAAAGAACTTGTTCCTAACATCAAATTTAAATCTCCCCTCATTTCAAACCATTGGCCCTCATCCTATCACTGCAGGCCTTTGGAAACAGTCTCTCCGCAGCCTTCTTGTAGCCCCCTTCAGGAACTGGAAGGCTGCTGTTAGGTCTCTTCTCCAGGCTGAACACCTCCACCTCCCTCAGCCTGTTGTTGGCTACCTGAAAGGAGGCTGTAACAAGGAAAATGTCAGTCTCTTTTCCTGAGTAACACGTGATAGGATGAGAGGAAGTGGGGATGTTTAGTCTGGAGTAAAGGAGGCTTCCTTGAAAGGAAGCTGGAGTGAGGTGGGGGTTGTTCTCTTCTCCCTAGTAACAAGTATTAGAAGGAGAGGAAATGGCCTCAAGTTGCACTAAGGGATGTTGAGGTTGGACACTAGAACAAACTGCTTCATTGAAAGGGTTCTCAACTACTGGAACGGGCTGTGCAGGGAGGTGGTTGAATCCCCATCTCTGGAGGTGTTCCAATGAGGCAGAGAAATGGTGCTGAAGGACATGGTTTAGTGTTAAGTCTGCAGTTGGACTCAATGATCCAACTGGATCTGAAATGATTCCATCTCTCAATGACTCAAAGGAGCAGGAGTTTCTGATGAAATACTAAATGTAGTGTGTATGCTGGTTAGCAGCCTCCTAACCTTCAGCTACCTTCACAGCCTTCAGTTCTGCTGTATTAGCTTGGCTGAAGCACATCAACTTTGTCAAGTCCACATCAAATTTGGTTACAAGAAGGAAAAGCAGCACTGCTGCCACTGGAACCAACTCAACCATAACAGCAGATTCCAGAATGATGTACATACACCTTGATAATCTGGACAAATCCATCAGGAGTGCAAATCCATCCACTAGGAAATAAGCAGAGGGGAATAGAAAGTCTGTCTCCTCTTCCTGTTGTGCACTTCTGAAATGCTAGATGACTTTAGTGGAGAAATAGAGCCAACAAAGTGTTATGTCATGTCACTTCTCCAAGGTTACATTGGAAATCAGTGGCAGATACTTTAGATGTTTACTTTAAATAGAGCCACTGTAATATTCCCCATAGGCAACTGCATGTGTAATGGCAAAAGTTGGGTTTTGAGTATCACTTCCCCTGGCATTAAATCAGAGACAGAAATGTAAGCCAATGGGAATTACGTCCCTGATACTGATGCCTTTAGAAGTCTCCTACTCACCTCTCAAATTCTGGGGTTGTTAAGGAGAAGGGCATCAAATATCCTAAAGCTCTGCTTGTTTTTGTAAACAACTTGCAAAGTTCATGTGCAGTTCAGCTCTTTTTAGAACGCATGCAGCCAGCCATGATTTTGGCAATTTGCTATTTTCCAACTGCCAGGCATGTTTCTGCACCACACCACCTGCTCTCCTCTAGTTTGGAGTCTGAAGCACTGGTGACATGTGTCAGCAGACACTTTGTCTCTAACTAGTTGCAGCTTAAGGCATGGATATTTTTGGTTGAAAGAAATATCTCTGCTCCTGGAGAAGAAACACACATCCTGGTGTCAAGGGAATGTTTGTAGTGGTACTTTGTCAGGGCAAACTCTGAATAGGAAATGAATTTAATTGATTTTACCTGGCTGCATTAAATGAAGGAAATGCACCTAGTTTCTAAATGACATGAAAACTCATTGGCAGCGTTGCTGCTGATTTACCCAAGTGTAAAACTGTCAGGATTGGATCTACAGATGCAAGATCAATTCTTCCATAATATCTCTGCTCCTGGAGAAGATGATCATTTTAGTATCATGGGAATTTTTCAGTAGCAGGAAAAGGAAATATTTCTAGAGATACTTTCATAGAATCAGACATCAGAGAATCAGTCAGGGTTGGAAGGGACCACAAGGATCATCCAGTTCCAACCCCCATGCCATGGCCAGGGACACCTCACACTACATCAGGCTGGCCAAAGCCTCATCCAGCCTGGCCTTAAACACCTCCAGGGATGGGGCCTCAACCACCTCCCTGGGCAACCCATTCCAGGCTCTCACCACTCTCATGGGGAAGAACTTCTTCCTCATGTCCAGTCTGAATCTCCCCACTTCCAGCTTTGTTCCATTCCCCCCAGTCCTATCACTACCTGAGATCCTAAAAAGTCCCTCCCTAGCTTTCTTGTAGCCCCCTTCAGATACTGGAAGGCCACAAGAAGGTCACCTCAGAGCCTTCTCCTCTCCAGACTGAACAGCCCCAACTCTTTCAGTCTCTCCTCATAGCAGAGCAGCTCAGCCCTCTGCTCATCGTCGTGGCCCTTTTCTGGACACCTTCCAGCATGTCCATGTCCCTCTTGTAATAGAGGCTCCAGAACTGGATGCAGTACTCCAGGTGGGGTCTCACCAGAGTTGAGCAGAGGGGGAGAATAACCTCCCTTGCCCTGCTGGCCACACTTCTCCTGATGCAGCCCAGGCCCTGGTTGGCTTTCTGGGCTGCAAGTGCTCACTGCTGGCTCATGTTGAGCTTCTCATCCCCCAGCACCCCCAAGTCCCTCTCCTCAGGGCTGCTCTCCAGCCAGTCCCTGCCCAGCCTGGATTTGTGCTTGGGATTGCCTCGACCCAGATGCAGAGCATTCATAGAATCCTAGAATCCTACAATTGTTTGGTCTGGAAAAGCCCTCTAAAATCATTCAGTTCATCAACCTAAAACCACCAATAAACCATGTCCCAAAGTGCCATGGGCACACATCAGTGATGCTGACTCCAACACCCCCCTGGGCATCCTGTTCCAATGCCTGACCACTCTCCAGTGAAGAAATTGTCCCTAATCTCCAACTTAAAGCTCCCCTGGCACAATTTCAGGCCATTTCCTCTACCACCTGATCCTAGGGAGAAGAGACCAACCAGCCTGGATTTGTGCTTGGGATTGCCTCAACCCACCTGTAAGCTGGACTTTGCCTACCAATGGGGAGACTCTGCCTCCCTTCTTGGCAAGAATAATTATTGTGTTTCTTTCTTAGACCAAGGTAGCTCAGTTCAGCAAGACACAGAACACTTATTACTCTGGCTAGAGGTTATCTTCTGCTCTGGAGAGATGTCCATGATTAGCTTCTTGGCAGCTTTTAGAACAGTGAAAAACAGAGAGCTGTGTATTTCCCTGGTGGTGCAGAACAGAGAAGCAGCTCCAATCACTCCCTTCAAGCTGAAGGCAGAGGGCCATGAAAAACATCTCATTTCTTATGGAGATTTCTCTGTACTGAGGTTTGCAGGGAGTGTTCACCATTCTCCTTGCTCATCAAAAACTGTGGGGAGCCTCTGAAATGATTTTGGATGGTTAGGTATACCTAATTCCAGATTTTCAGAAGCTGCTTGTGCAACAGTTCCCTGAATGTCCCAAAAGGTTCTGAGCTTTGCTTTGCTGATGTTTAACAATTAGGAGAAGGCAAGCCCCAGCTCCATCCAAGAGAAATCACTGAGTTTCTAATTGCCAGTCCTGTGCAGATGTTATCTCTGCCTTTTAGCTCAAGAGGTTCACCCTCATCTTTTCTGACTTCTGAGAAAGAAGCAAATCTTTCCCAGTTACTTTCAAGATCACAGAATCATAGAATGGCTCAGGTTGGAAGGGACCTCAGACATCATCTACTCCAACCTCCTCACCATGGTCAGGGACACCTCTCAAATAGACTTAGCTGATCAAGGCCCCATCCAACCTGGCCTTCAACATCCTCGGGGAGGAGGCAGCCACAGCCTCTCTGGGCAGCCTATTCCAGAGTCTCACCACTCTCATACTGAAGAACTTCTTCCTCAGCTCCCATCTAACCCTAGTCTCCCTCAGCTTCAAACCATTCCCCCTTCTTCTGTCTCTAGACATCATTACGAAAAGCCCTTCTGCAGCCTTCCTGTAGGATCCCTTCAGGCATTGGAAGGCAGCTCTAAGATCCCTCAGAGTCTTCCCTTCCCCAGACTGAACAACCCCAGCTCCCTCAGCCTATCCTCATTCAATGCATGAATTCAGTCTATTAAACTTTACATTATACTATTACTGATACACTCAGCGTAACCCAAACTCTCTCAACTCATCTTTATTACATACAAGGTTGAGAAAGTTACAAGCAAGTGTGGGTTAAAATCTGTAAGCTCAGAACTTCAGCTCAGATTGAAGCAGGACTTTTATCTCTTAATGGGATTGTGCCAGCAACATTTAAGAAAACTCAGATGATCTTTCCTTCCCGTAAGGGAGAAAGTAAAACAAAAATAAACTAAAAACTTCTCCTGCTAAGATCTGATATGACAAGTTTAAGCCTCAAATTATTATATTTTTAATGTCCAAACTGCCAGTTCATAGGTGGGAGGGAAAAACAATTTCTTTCAGCAGTGACTGAGAGAAAAGCAGCAAAAGGATCTTTGTCAAATGGTTTGAGAAATATCTTTATACTGACAGGAATCACAGAATCACAGAATCAGTAAGGTTGGAAAAGACCTCTAGGATCATCAAAGTCCAACCTGTCACCCAAGATCTCATGACCACTAAACCATGTCACCAAGTGCCACATCCAATCCCCTCTTGGGTGCTGCCCAGGGAGGTGGTGGAGTCACCATTCCTGGAGGGAACGGTGACTCCACCACCTCCCTGAGCAGCACATTCCAATGGCTAACAACTCTCTGTGAAGAACTTTCTCCTCACCTCCAGCCTAAACCTCCCCCTGTGCACCTTGAGACTGTGTCCTCTTGTTCTGCTGCTGGTTGCCTGGGAGAAGAGACCAAACCCCACCTGGCTACAACCTCCCTTCAGGTAGTTGTAGAGAGCAATGAGGTCACCCCTGAGCCTCCTCTTCTCCAGGCTAGGAATCCACTGTGAAGGGCAATCTGCTTGAACATATCTTGGCATAACCTTGCAATACGTGTTCATAGATTCATAGAATGGGTTGGGTTGGAAGGCACCTTCAAGATCATCCAATTCCAACCCCCTGCCATGGGCAGGGACACCTCCCATCAGCCCAGGTTGCTCAAGGCCTCATCCAACCTGGCTTTGAACACCCGCAGGGAAGAGGCATCCACAACCTCCTTGGGCACTCTGTTCCAGTGTCTCACCACCCTCACTGGAAAGAATTTCTTCCTAATCTCCAGTCTCAATCTCCCCTCCCCAAACTTAAATCCATTCCCTCTCATCCTATCACTACAAGGTGGTGAAGTCACCATCTCTGGACGTATTCAACAAATGTCTGGCCATGGCACGTGGGGACATGATTTAATGGCCATGGTGGTCTTAGGCTCTTGGCTGGACTTGATGATATTGGAGTTTTTTTACAACCAAAACAATTCCATGATTCTATTGTATGAATGTATGAAACATTACTTTTAGCCAACTGAGTATAAATTAGAGCAGCTTAGAAACTTCTCACATTTACTGTGGGCCTGACATTATCTTTAACCAGGACACCAGACAAGGCGAACTCTTCATCTCACAGGTACTGATTACCATTTCCTTTGGAATTATCTTGCTAATTACAAAATAAATAATAACAGCATCCCCTAGTAGGAAGAAGTATTTGGCCAGGTTGAATGAGGCCTTGAGCAACCTGGTCTAGTGGGAGATGTCCCAGATGTCACAGAATCACAGAATGTTAGGGGCTGCAAGGGACCTCAAAAGCTCATCCAGTCCAACCCCCCTGACAGAGCAGGATCACCTAGAGCAGATCACACAGGAACACATCCAGGTGGGTTTTGAATATCTCCAGAGAAGGAGGCTCCACAACTCCCCTGGGCAGCCTCTTCCAGTCTTCTGTCACCCTCACAGGGAAGAAAAAATTCCTCTTGTTTCCATGGAACTTCCACCACTCAGCTTCCACCACCACCCCTTGTGCTGTCCTTGGGCATCACCCAGCAGAGCCTTGCCTCAGCCTCTTGGCACTCACCCTGCACATCTTTATCACCATGAATGAGGTCACCTCTCAGGCTCCTCCTCTCCAAGCTAAAGAGCCTGAGCTCCCCCAGGCTTTCCTCGTAAGGAAGATGTTTGCCTACCTTCATCATCTTTGCGGCTCTGCTGAACTCTTTCAAGCAGTTCCCTGAGGTCCTTCTTGATCTGAAGAGCTCAGAACTGGACATAGTACTCCAGATGTGGCCTCACCAGGGCAGAGTAGAGGAGGAGGAGAACTTCTCTTGACCTGCTAACCACAGCCCTTCTAATCCACCCCAGGATGCCCTTGGCCTTCTTGGCCACAAGAGCACATTGCTGGCTCATGGTCCATCCACTAGGACCTCCAGGTCCTTTTCCCTTTAATTGCCCTCCAACAGGTCATCCCCCAACCTATCCTGGTCCATGGGGTTGTTCTTTCCCAGGTGCAAGACTCTACACTTGCCCTTAATAAACCCAGACAATGTGAGAAACATCCTTTTCTGTTTGCTTACCTGGAACACCGTGGTGAGCAGGTTTCCTATTCAACTGGGTCTAATTGGTATGGGTTTTTTTTGCAGGTTGGTTTTGGTAAACAAGTAGTCTTCAGTGTTTTTACAGCAGTGTCTATGACAGAAACTATGTCTCTTGCACTTCTTATCTTGGAGGGTGGACAAAATAAACAAACTGAAAATAATACTACAATGAACAGTAAATGATGAATGGTTTACAGTACAAAAAACAGTGTAAAAAGGAAGACAAGTTTAAATATTGTTGTGTATGAAAGGGATGAAAATAATACAAGGATGAGGATAAGTAAAATGATAGGCTGGAACATCTGGGAAAGTAAATACAAAGACAAAGAGAACAGTCAATTAATGGAATAGCAAGTCCAAACTTTCAACAAAATAGTGAATCAGGCTAAGCTTGTGAAGGCACCAAGTGCCCATCTCCCATTGACTTCAGAAGGAGTTCTGCATGGTCAGGGCCTGAAATGTCCAATTTAACCTATGGCTCTTCTTTGTTTGGAGAAAATACTAACTACTTTGCTTTAAATTTGTGTCAGCCCATGCAGTGCTCTGCCTTCAAGCTAATGGGAGCTCAACAAGCTCAGAGCTAGATCAGAAAGTGAGCATGCCAAATGCCATTTCTGTCTGATTTCATGCAGTACACGGATAGGAGGGAATTGATTAGCTTCAAACTCACTGCGTCTGTGACTTTCTGATACAAGGAAACAAAAGACTAATTAGTCAGCATAGGAATAAGAAATAATAACTTTCAGCTTCACCTGGCAACTATTTAACTGTCAATTAGCAGCACAGCACAAAGTAAATGAACATTTAGAGATTTACTAAATGAGCAAAAAGAGATTTACTAAACCATTGGGTAACACCAGGAGCAGTAACGAGATTAGGCAGCTATAGGATAGCACAGGAAGATAAAGGTAGGTCATTGAATTCTTTTTTTTTTGACAGCAAAATACTTTGAATCAGCAAAGAACTTGCTCCCCTAAACCTCTCTGGAATAATTCTGCCTAAAAATGAACTTTAGTCACTGCTGCACGTAAGCAGTGACCCACAGGCCTTCAATTAGATAGAGTCAGTTAAAGCAATGCCAATATTCATGCTACCAAATGGCTCTGGGATTCTGAAAAGTAGATCTGTTCAGGTGGTTTGGGTGGTTTGTCATATTCTCTATGATTTTGGAAATTTAATGTTTCCTCTTTTATAAAATGAGTAAGATTTTCTTCATATTCATTTAACAGGAACCCAACTACTAAGGAAATGATCACGTTCATTTATATGCCAAAAATGCTGCCTACACTGCCTTTACTGGCAATGAAGGCACAACTCTGGCAAATGCAGTTGCAAACTCTGAAAGGCAGAAAATCTTCTACCTCCTAGAGCAGAACTCTCTTAAATTCCATGAGTCCAAACTTATTCACCTCATATAGAGGTGTTTCAAAGAGGCAGAGATATGGTGCTGAGGGCTGTGGTTTAGCACCAACCTTGGTACACCAGTTGGACTGGATGACCATGAAGGTCCTTTCCAACCCAAACGATTCTATGATTCTAAGAAGGTTTGAGAAGGCCAAATGAGGATTGAAAATCATGTAAGAAACAGCTCTTTTTCATCTAGCATAAAGATTTTTCATGGGCCACACATCAGATTGGAAGCCTAATTCCCTGGGCAGAGCCTCTTTACCTGCATGCCATAATAAGTAAAAGTCTACCTGACTCACTGACAAAGGTTCGTCTGTGCTGCGGTCATCCGAAGACTTTGGGACTTCCAGTCTGTCGATGAAAGCCTGGAGCTCTTTCCTGAAGGCCTTCATCTGGGCATTGATCCTGTAAAGAAGCTCATGCTCGCGTATTCTGCTGCCATCATCTTCCTCATCCATCAGTCCAAAGAGGTCCCCATTAGCTACATAAATTCTGGCCTCTGTTATGATGGTGCTCGTGTCAGAGATTAAGCGATCTATTGTCTTGCCCAGCCGCTCGGCCTCGGAGCGAATGTCCTTCATCTGCTGCCTGTCAGTGAAGCTTTTCTGCCACCCCGCTGGGGTGGGGTAAAAGGACCTGGTGGGTGTCAGGCAGCGAATGTTGCGTACCTCCTCGGAGTCGCTCTCCCCTCCAATGGGGCCCTCCCTCTTGCGGTGCGGAGGGCGCGAGTCATCGTCGCTCTCTTTCTTGCCCGCGTCACTTTCGGCGTCACTGTCCCGGGGGCTGCCTCGGATGCCCAGGTGAGAGGCCAAGTCATAGCGCTGCATGTTGGACATCAGGACTCTGTTCTCGTACTGCAGCTGCATGACTTTGCCGCTCAGCTCATTGATCTGCATGCGGGCAGCTTTCAGCTCCTCCTGCAACGCTTCCATCTTGGCGCTGTCATGGTGCCGGGAGCTCTCGTGGGCCCCGGACTTGTACTTGTATTTGTTCAGCTCGGCTGTTATGCGCTTGTTTTGCTCCTCTAAATCAGCCACATTTCTCCTCAGCAGCTCTGTCTCATCTTCCACGAGCTGCAAGTGCTGCCGTAATTCTGACAGGGATTCGCTCTGCTCTCCCAGCAGGGGATTAGCAGTCCCTGAGAAATCGTCTCCTCTTAAATCATCAAGCTCTGCTTTCAGCCCTCTATTTTCTACTTCTAGTTCCACTATTTTCCTCCCCAGAATGTTAGCTTCCTCCTCTACAAGCCTCAATCGAAGCTTGAGCTCAGCTTCTCTTGTGGTAGGTGGCCCACCTGCTTCTCCTTTTGGCAAGGGACTGTCCAAATCCCCGTAAAATGATCTGTATTTTTGCAGCTCGTGTTCAAATCTGTCTTTCTCTTTATCTATCTTAGCCATTTTCTTCCTCATCAAGGCTGCTTCTTCTTTGACAAACTGTAGCTGGCATTTTAGGTCTTCATTGTCCTCCTTAGACAAAAAGAAAAAGTAGCATTTGAGGAAACTTGATGTAAAGCAGGAGACCTCCAGTGGATGGTTTTAAATCACAAGGTTAACAATCACAGGTGCACAGCTCTAGAAACTAAGAGATTTTCCTGTACTGATCAATAAATAGATGGAAATAAACACTTAGGGGTAAAAGACTGCTTCACTTGTGACTAAATATTTGCACAGTTCCCAGAAAACATATTGGGGGAGGCTCATAAAAAATCCTTATTTTTTTCTAGGCTTGAAACACTGTGATAGAATTTACAGTGTTCACAAATCCAGAAGCCAGCACACAAAGGCTTTAGAATCTTGTGTCACTGCTGCTCCCATTTACTTCTTTTGCCTAGAACATAGAGTGGATGAACGTTGGTGGGTTCCAGTGCAGCACCAACAGTTTGTTTAGGTGGTCTGACTGCAGACCTGGGGTAAGAGCTCTCTGTTTACAACACACAGGAAAGAGAAAAGCAAGCAGGCAAGAAAAATGCAAATCTACCAACCATGAGCATAGTTTCTTTTACAAAGGCTTGTAGAGACAGGATGAGGAGAAGTGCCTTTGAGCTTAAAGAGGGGAGACTGAGACTGGAGATTGGGAAGAAATTCTTTCCAGTGAGGGTGGTGAGACACTGGAACAGGTTGTGCGGGGAAGCTGTGGATGCTCCCTCACTGGAATTGTTGAAGGCCAGGTTGGATGAGGTCTTGAGTGACCTGGGCTAGTGGGAGGTGTCCTTGCCCACAGCAGGGACACTGGAACTGGATTATCTTTAAGGTCCCTTCCAAACCAAACCATTCCATAATTCTGTGATTTTCATAGTGTCCCTGAAGCCCCCACATGAGAATCCAGGCTACTGCTATTACAACTTACCTCTGTTGGTGTCTGCTGTGACTTTTTTTCTGATTTTGGTAGGTCTTTGCTCCCTCTTCTCTTCAGTGACTGCTGCAATAACAATAAAATGAGATGCAGTGAATATTTCAGTAAGAGGTATGTAATCCAGGCACTCTTTTAAAACATAACAAGTCAAGTACAAGTAGAAGAGAATGAATTTCTTGTAATCCTTGAGATACTAAGCACAGAGGTGAGAGACAGCTGCCCAAAAATGACCCAGTACTGTTATACAAGCATTAGTTTAATCACTCTGCTACCTGTTTTATTCATACATTAATACATTTTAAGATTAGTGCATAATCACAGAATTGTTTCTGTTGGAAAAGATCTCTTAAGATCATCCAGTCCAACCATCAACCCAACACCACCATAGCCATTAAACCATGTTCCCAAGTGCCATGGCCACACATTTCTTGAACACCTTCAGAGATGGTGACTCCACCACTTCCCTGGGCAGCCTGTTCCAATCCCTGACCACTCTTGCAGCAAAGAATTTTTTCCTAATCTCCAACCTAAACCTCCCTTGGCACAATTTCAGACCAGTTCCTCTCGCTCTATCACCTGATCCTTGGGAGAAGAGACCAAACTCCACCTCACTCCAACCTCCTTTCAGGCAGCTGTAGAGAGCAATGAGGTCTCCCCTCAGCCTCCTCTTCTCCAATGAATGTTTAACACAGGACAATAGAGATAAGAAAGAAGGTAACCCAAGTGGTAACTGCCAGAAGGACAAGCTGAGGCAAGCAGTGAAATCCAGCTTGCCCATTTGATATTAACCCTAATGAGGCCAAGGTAATTCAATATGTGTCTAGCCAGACATGTAGCCTTAGCCTTTGGAGTAGGGAAGTTACATAAAGCAGTGCCACTGAGGTCACAGAATTACACAGAACCACAGAATTGTCAGGGTTGGAAGGGACCCCAAGGATCATCCAGTTCCAACCACCTTGCCAAGGGCAGGGTCATCCTCCACTAGATCAGGTTGCCCAGAGTCACATTGAGCCAGGCCTTAAAAACCTCTAGGGATGAGGCTTCCACCACCCCTCAGGTGACCTGAGTGATAGGAGGAGAATGCCCATGGTACTGATTCTACAATGGGGAGTTTGCTAAAGTGCTGAAGTACTGATGAAATATTTCAACAGCACTGGGGACAATAAGACCACCAACAAGAGGACACAGTCTCAAGCTGCACCAGGGGAGGTTTAGGCTGGAGGTGAGGAGAAAGTTCTTCACAGAGAGAGTGGTTGGCCATTGGAATGGGCTGCCCAGGGAGATGGTGGAGTCACCATCCCTGGAGGTGTTCAAGAGGGCATTGGACATGGCACTTGGTGCCATGGTTTAGATAGTCATGAGGTTTAGGGTGACAGGTTGGACTCGGTGATCTTTGAGGTCTCTTCCAGCCTTCTTGATTCTATTCTATTCTATTCTATTATTCAACTGGCACAGGTATTGTATAATCCCTGCTTACCTAGGAAAGACTAGGAGGTAAAACTGGGTTTGACCCTGAGTGCTCCAGCACTGGAGCTGCCCTCCAGGATCTGTATTTCATTTGCATTTAGTTAGGAGTTCTTTCAGTTATCGTTTTCAGATCCTTTGCTATTATTCACTTGCCATTATTCGTTCAATAATTTAAATCATTTAATAATTTCTCATTTAGTAAATGAGAAAGAAAAAGGAAAGAAAAGATAGTGTTGGGTTAATGGTTGGATTTGATAATCTCAGAGGGGAGATTTTGACTGGAGATTAAGAAGAAATTCTTTAGAGTGAGGGAAGTGAGACACTGGAACAGGTTGCTCAAGGAGATTGTGGATGTTCCCTCCCTGGAAGTGTTCAAGGCCAGGTTGGATGAGGCCTTGAGCAACCTGGGCTGGTGGGAGGTGTCCCTGCCCATGGCAAGGGGGTTGGAACTGGATGATCTTGAAGGTGCCTTCCAACCCAAACCATTCTATGAACCTATAAATCTTAAAGGTCTTTTCCAGACTAGATGGTTCTAAAAAAAGTTACCTAACACTTGCACCTTAGCTAGAGAAACCCTTTGCATTTTGAACCAAACCCACATTTGCTAGAGCAAACCATGACAACTCTGTGGTAGAGCCAGCTAAAAGCACACTTTGCAATGCATAACATGAAGCAGCATATTTCTGTTTCCTCTACATTTGATTCTTTCTTTTTCTTCTTTGAACCCCCCCTGAGCAGTAAAAGCTGAAAGCTGACTTCAAAGTTCTCCATACGCCCTGCTCATGCAGCTGGCCAAACTGTGATGGTTTGCTTTCTGTGATTACAGCACACTCCTTCATCCACCAGGATACCATCAAACAGTGGAAGCAGATGTTCTGAAGAGGAAGAGGTCTCCTGACATTTGAACTTTTCAAAAGATGGAAGAGCTAAAGATGCTTTGTTCCCCAGCACTCTCCAGCCAGGCCTCATTACAGCTGCAGAAGCACAGTCAGCTTACACTCAGCTCCCTAATCCTGAGACACAAAAGCAAACCTCAGAACACTGCAGCCTTTGGAGGGAAGGTGCTGCAATAAGGTATTTGGCTGCAAAGTGATGCTACTTAAACCTATTTCCTAGGGCTTGCCAGGTTGCTATTTATTTGCCAGCTCGGCTATTTGGCTTTTTCTTGGGGGAGAAAAGAGGGTTTTTTTGTCAAGGTTTGCACAATTCACTGCCCCAGTCTTCATCTGGGACTGCAAGTATGACAGACAGTATTCAGCACTGTTCAAAACACCACCACCCAACAGCAATCATCACAGAATCATTTAGGTTGGAAGAGACCTGTCCAAGCATTAACTCAGCACTGCCAGGTCACCACTAAACCAGGTCTCTCAGCACCACATCTGTGTGGCTTTTACATCTATTCAGGGATGGGGACTCCACCACTGCCCTGGGCAGCCTGTTTCAGGCCTTGACAACCCTTTTGGGGTAAGGGGTTTTCCTAATGTCCAACCCAAACTTCCCCTGGCACAACTTGAGGGCATTTCCTCTTGTCCTGTTGCTTGTTCCTTTGGAGAAGAGACCAGCCCCCACCTCACCACAGGCACAAGTAGGGATATGATAATTGTGAAATAAAAACATACAAGATTTTGCCAAATCTAAAGATTTTTCTTTCTCACACCTATTAACACACCTAGATTTCTTCAGACTTTTTAGAGAGTATCTCACCTGCAGTGAGCAGGGACATCTGCAACTAGATCAGGTTGCTCAGAGCCCTGTCCAGCCTGGCCTTGGATGTTTCCATGGGTAGGGCATCAACCACCTCTCAGGGCAACCTGGGCCAGTCAGACAATCACAGAATGGCTCAGGTTGGAAGGGACCTCAGACATCATCTACTCCAACCTCCCCACCATGTACAGGGATGCCTCTCAACTAGACTCAGCTGATCAAGGCCCCATCCAACCTGGCCTTCAACACCCTTGGGGAGGAGGCATCCACAGCCTCTCTGGGCAGCCTATTCCAGAGTCTCACCACCCTTCTGCCTAAGATCCAGTCTAACCCTGTTCTCCCTCAGCTTCAAACCATTCCTCCTTGTCCTGTCTCTAGACACCCTCATGAAAAGTCCCTCTGCAGCCTTCCTGTAGGGTCCATTCAGGTATTGGAAGGCAGCTATAACATCACCCTGGGTTCTTCTTTTCTCCAGGCTGAACAACTCCAGCTCCCTCAGCCCATCCTCATAGCAGAGGTGCTCCAGCCACCAGTCTTTCAACACCCCCACTGTAAAAAATGTCTCCCTCCTGTTCAGTTGACTGTTTTACCATCTTCATTCTCATGGAACAGCTGCACAAAAAGCTGTTTAAGCTGTGGTGCTTAAACTCATTTCAATCCTTCATTCTGAAGTGAAGTTTGGCAGTCCTGAGCTCGTTATAAATATTTGATCACTGGGATGCATTTTTAAGTAGCTACCCTGAACAAACATCTGACTCTTCAGCACTCAGCATAAATGTCACTGAACCAGCAAATCACCTGCAGGTTAATGCACAGCAACCCTGATGGGGTTATACAAGAATCACTTCTTGGTCCTACATTAATGAACATTTTGTGCTTCTGCCCCCCCAAAAAAACCAAACACCATAAAATCATATTGGATAAAGTAAAGGTTGGAGGAGCTTTAACTACTAAAAGGGATGGTCAGTCATAAAAGTCTTGGGGCAACCAGAGAATATCTGTTTTAATATGACTAAATATAGGTTGAACTTAGGAAGTTCCATCTAAACAGGAGGAGGAACGTCTTTAATTTAAGGTTGATGGAGCACTGGAGCAGGCTGTCCAGAGAGGTTGTGGAGTCTCCTTCTCTGGAGACATTCAAAACCTGCCTGGATGTGTTCCTGTGTGACCTTCTCCAGGTGAACCTGCACTGGCAAAGGGGTTGGACTCAATGAGATCCAGAGGTCCCTTCCAACCCCTAAACATTCTCTGATTCTATGAAATATGAAGATGTACATCTTCATATGGGCTGCATCAAAAGCAGCGTGGCCAGCAGGTCAAGAGAGATGATTCTGCCACTCTGCTCTGGTGAGACCTCACCTGGAGATGCTGTGTCCAGCTCTGAGGCCCCCAACAGAAGAGAGACCACAAAGAAGGCCACAAAGATGATCAGAGACTGAAGCATCTCTCCTATGAAGACAGGCTGGGAGAGTTTGGACTGTTCAGCCTGGAGAAGAGAAGGCTCCAGGGAGACCTTAGAGATACATTCCAATATCTTGTCCAACCCTGCTGCAGTCAGCAGGGACATCTCCAACTAGATCATGTTGCTAAGGGCCACATCAAGTTTGACCTTGAATGTCTTCAGGGATGGGGTCTCAACCACATTTCTGGGCAGCCTGTTCCAGTGTTCCACTACCCTTATTGTGAAGAACTTGCTCCTGATGCCCAACCTAAATCTGCCCTGCTTTGACTGCATGAAACCTGACCAGAGGTTGGGAACTCAGCAGTAATACTCCACAAGGAAAATGAACCTCTGAGTGTACTTATGAGTACCACCAAGGCAATGCTCCAGTTCAAAACACTTTCTGGGGCACTGCTGCTGGTGCTTCTAATTAATCATTTAATCAAAGATCTAAACTGCTAGCATCTGTAAAAATTAAAATAATTCAGCCAAGCCTGTAATGTAAAACACTCTTGATAATTAGGCCAGCTGGATGTCATCATCAGTCATGCTTTACAGGCATGTAGAAGCCTCTCACTACACACAACACTGATGGAAACAGATGCATGGCAAATACCTTCTATCTGTAAGTACTCATCTGTGACCTAAACAAAGAGCTTGGTTATTAACCTAACCTGGATCCATTGCTGAGAGAGCCAAAGTCAATTAACACCATCATACAACTAGGATCCAACAAAGCAAACCAGAACTGAGAGCCACAGGGCTCATTCTACACATCTGCATGGATGCTGCTGCTAACAGCAGCAATGGAAACAACCAGACAACACACCACGTGTCAAAACGTGCCAGCAGAAACACACACTTAGAAAAGCTCATCTGTACCTCTAAAAGGTTAGCTTGGGTTGGAAAGGACCTCAGAGATCATTTAGTTCCAACCCCCCTGCCCACCATGGGCAGGGACACCTTCCACCAGCCCAGGTTGCTCAAGGCCTCATCCAACCTGGCTTTGAACACCTCCAAGAAGAAGGCAGCCACAACCTCCCTGGGCAATCCATTCCAGAGTCTCACCACTCTCATTCTGAAGAACTTCTTCCTAAGATCTAGTCTAAACCTACTCTCCCTCAGCTTCAAATCATTCCCTCTTGTACTGTTGCTAGACAGCCTCAGGAAAAGTTCCTCTGCAGCCTTCCTGCAGGATCCTTTCAGGTATTGGAAGGCAGCTCTAAGGTCCCCCCCAGAGTCTTTTCCTCTCCTGACTGAACCCCAGTTCCCTCAGCCTAGCCTCATAGCAGAGGTGCTCCAGCCCTTGGATCATCTTTGTGGCGTCCTCTGGACTTGCTCCAGCAGCTCTATGTCCTTCTTATGCTGGGGACACCAGAACTGGAGGCAGGATTGGAGGTGAGGTCTGAGCAGAGCAGAGCCAAGGGGCAGAATCCCCTCTCCTGCCCTACTGCCCACACTCCTCTGGCTGCAGCCCAGCACACAGCTGCCTGCTGGGCTGCAGGAGGGCACTGCTGGCTCCTGGGGAACTTCTCAGCAACCAACACCCCCAAGTCTATTTCTGTAGAGCTGCTCTCAACTCACTCTGCACCCAGCCTGGATTTGTGCCTGGTGTTGGCTTGATCCAGATGCAGGACCTTGCACTTTGACTTGTTGAACCTCATGCAGTTGCCACTGGCCCACTTCTCAAATGAGAAGTTATTGAGCCTTTCTCACCAAATTAGGTCTCACATTGTTTTCTTCTTTGATCATCTTGCATTATTTCACAGCAACACACCACAGTGTCTCAGTTAAAAATTAGTGTTTCCCTTGGTAATTTTGGTATGAGAACTTATGATGAATGTGTGAACATTGCTGAACCACAAACAAACCCAAACCACAAAACTTATGATTGATCAGTCACAGAATGCATGCTTCCTAAACTGGAGATCTGAAGGGAGAAAACTGAAGAGCTGCACACAAGTGAGTAAAGCCCATAGAGAACATCAGCAGCTCATCTCTCTTTAATACACAGTGACACACATCACAGGATATGGCTATAAATGAGTGCAAATGAGAGTCTAAAAGAAGAAGGTGGCTCAAAACATGCAATTCTGCTCTTTGCAGCATAGCTCTTCCAGGGCAGTTCAGAGGTGGAGCACAACTGGCACCCTGGTGGCCAACTAAGAACCAGCTGGCTGCCTTGCTCAGCCATAGAGCCTCTACTCCTGTTCAGCCTGGTCACAGAAGCCATTTGTTGAGCATTATTCCCCGCGGATAATGCTTCCTTTGTGGTACTCTGAGCTGGGTTACGAACTGGCTGGAGGGCTGAGCCCAGAGAGTGGTGGTGAATGGTGCCACATCCAGCTGGAGGCCAGTCACTAGCGGGGTACCCCAGGGATCAGTTCTGGGCCCCATCCTGTTCAACATCTTTATTGATGATCTGTCAGTCATCAGTAAATTTGCAGATGACACCAAGCTGGGAGCAGGTGTTGATTGGTTAGAGGGTAGAAGAACTCTGCAGAGGGACTTTGAGGGGCTGGACAGATGGGCAGAGTCCAACATGATGGCATTTAACAAGTCCAAGTGCCAGGTGCTGCACTTTGGCCACAACAACCCCAAGCAGTGCTACAGGCTGGGGTTGGAGTGGCTGGAGAGCAGCCAGGTGGAAAGGGACCTGGGGTGCTGGGTGACAGCAGCTGAACAGGAGCCAGCAATGTGCCCAGGTGGCCAAGGAGGCCAATGGCATCCTGGTCTGCATCAGGAATAGTGTGGCCAGCAGGAGCAGGGAAGTCTTTCTGCCCTGTGCTCAGCACTGGTTAGGCCACACCTTGAGTGCTGTGTCCAGGTCTGGGCCCTCAGCTTAAGAAGGATATTGAGGTACTTGAATGTGTCCAGAGAAGGACAACAAGGCTGGGGAGAGGCCTTGAACACAAACCCTACGAGGAGAGGCTGAGGGAGCTGGGGGTGTTTAGCCTGGAGAAGAGGAGGCTCAGGGGAGACCTCATTGCTGTCTACACCTACCTGAAGGGAGGTTGCAGCCAGGTGGGGTTTGGTCTCTTCTCACAGGCAACCAGCAGCAGAACAATAGGACACAGTCTCAAGTTGTGCCAGGAGGTCTTTTCCAACATTATTGATTCTGTGATTCTGTGATCATTCCCTGCATGTGAGCTATCTGCCTGATGGAAGGTTTGGTGTTCTGCACAGACACAGCTGTGTGCAGCTGTACTGCACAGGAAAAAAAGAGTTGTACAAAACACCTGCAAAGTGTCCTGCTTCACAGAATCCAGCAGAATCACAGAATGGTGGTGGTTGGAAGGATTATTGAGTCCAACCCCCACTGCCAGAGCAGGATCACCCAGAGTAAATCACACAGAAACATGTCCAGGTGGGTTTGGAATGCCTCCAGAGGTGAAGACTCCACTACCTCTCTGGGCAGACTGCTCCAAGACTCAGCCACCCTCAAAGTGAAGAATTTTTCCTTTATGTCTAAGTGTAATCTCCTGTGTTCCAGTTTGTATCCCTTGCCCCTTTTGTGTCCACTGCCCTCTAGTGTGAGGTGTCCCTGCCCATGGCAGGGGGGTTGGAACCAGATGATCCTTGTGGTCCCTTCCAACCCTGACTGATTCTGTGATTCTTGTCACTGGACACCACTGAGAAGAGTCTGACTCCATCCTCCTGACACTCACCCTTTAGCTATTGATCAGCATTAATGAGATTCCCTCCCTCAGGCTGTTCTTCTGCAGGCTGAACAGCCCCAGCTCTCCCAGCCTCTCCTTGTAAGGTGGATGTTCCAGTCCCCAAATGTTCACTTTCACTACATTCTCTTGAAGCAAATGGCTCCTGTGAATGGCTGACAGTTGATACATCATTAAAAAACAATTTTAGAAGATGTTAGGTATTAGGTAATAGGTTGGACTTGATGATCTCTGAGGTCTTTTCCAACCTGGTTGATTCTGTGAAGATTTAAGTGCAAACTGCTTCTCCAATGCACATTGGTTTTGGTTTTTTTTTTTCCCTGTTTATGGCAGGACATTTTCAGCGAACTATTACAACAGATTTTTGTACCAAGCCAATTTCTTTCTGCATGATGATTCTTTTCTGAACTGTAGCAAACTCTGCTTAGCTGGCTCCCTCTGCAATCTGTGCAAGCCATGGCAGTGTGTTCTGAGCCAAGATGTCAGAAGCACCCCCTCACAGATGATAAATAGCATCCCTACTGAGGACTATTTTTAAAGGAACAAAATATTTGGGCAGGGTACCAAAGGTAACAGAATTTCACATGAGCAAATCTGACAGAAGTAACTGGGGTGGGGGGGTTACATCTGCAGGGATGCAGCTCTTGGAGAACCACTGAGACAGAGGAATTTTTTTGCCTTTTTTTTTCCTGCAGGAACTCAGGCAGAGATTTGTTTCTCATCGCTTTTGTAAAATCTCCTGTCTTTTTGAAAAGAGATTTTCCTCATTATCCTGCTGTTCTTTTCACCAAAGCAAACTGAATCTTCATCAGGTAACCAAATGAGATTCCAGATCATGGAAATCCTCTAAGCAGAGGTACTTTTAGTAGAAGTGTTGCTGATAAGAGTTGGGATTTGGGTCGTTCAAAAGACTTAGGAAGAAATGAGGCTTGTGAGAGCCCTATAAAAGCCTCCCCTGCTGCCATCTGGTGCCAGGAGCAAGTAAATCACTGTAAGTCTTGGAAGAGCATCACTGATGGGTGAAGCTGTCTATGGATTTGTTTTTACACATTTATTTCTGTTTATATAGATAAAGCACCAATCATTATATCTATAAACATTCTTTGGAACCACTCTGTAGTACAGACACATAGCTACAAAGGTTTGGGTTGGAAGGGACCTTAAATATCATCTAGTTCCAACTCCTGTGCATAGGTAGTGACACTTCCCACTAGATCAGGTTGCTCCAGGCCCCTTCCCACCTGCCTTTGAACACTTCCAGGCTTGGAGCCTCTACAGCTCTTGGGTAACCTATTCCAGTGCCTCAGCAACCTCATGGGAAAAAATTTCTCCCAGTGTCTAATCTAAATGGAGCTTCTTTCAGTCAGAAGCCATTCCCCCTCATCCTGTCACTCCATGTCTTTGTCAAAAGTCCCTCCCTAGCTCTCCTGTAGCCCCCTTCAAATACTGGAAGGCTGCTCTAAGGTCTCCCCAGAGCCTTCTCTTCTCCAGGCTGAACAACCCCATCTCTCTGCACCTGTCTTCACAGGAGAGGTTCTCCAGCCCTCTGATCATTTTTGTAGCCCTCCTCTGGACCTTCTCCAACAGTTCCACGTCCATCTTGCACAGGGAGCTCCAAAGCTGGACACAGCACTGCAGGTGGAGTCTCACCAGAGTGGAGTAGACCTCAAACATCTTAAAATTAACAGCAACTTATCTCAACCTTGTCCCTACTCTCCCCATTACCTGCTGTTTGAAACAAGACTTAAACTCTAACATGAAAACAAAGTGCACTCAGGATGTGCTTGGGGGTGGTCTGATGTCAGAGACTCAAACTTTCCTTTTCAAAGCAGCACAACCAAATATCCATTCTCAGTGACTTGCATGCCTGCAGCACAGGCAACAAAGAGAAACTATAAATGCATGACTTCAGTGGGACCTCAGAGACGTGATGGGATAGCTCTCATGCCTGGAGTGCAGCCATGGATTGATAAAACCTCTAAAAGAGAAGAAGAAGAGTTGTGCTCCACACAAAAGAGCAGTTCAGCTGCACACAGCAGTGCTTTGTAACAGGTGATGGACCAGCTGGGAGCTATGGGTGAGGACCACAAAGAAGCATGGGTGGCATCAATTGGGGTATAATCTACAGACATGCAGATGACTCTAAGATGGGAGGGAGTGCTGATCTGCTGGAGAGTAGGAAGGCTCTACAGAGAGACCTGGACAGGTTGGATCAATGAGCCAATTGTATGAGGTTTAACAAAAACCAAGGGCTGAGTCCTGCACTTGGGTCAAAACAACCCCATGAATGCTCCAGGCTTGGGGCAGAGTGGCTGGAAACTGACCAACAGAGAAAGACCTGAGGGTGCCTGTTGACAGCTGACTGAAGATGAGTCAATGTGTGCACAGGTAGCCAAGAAGGCCATGAGCTGGATCAGCAATGGTGTGACCAGCAGGACCAGGGATGTGATTGGCCCCCTGTACTGGGCACTGGTGAGGCCACACCTTGAGTCCTGGGTTCAGTTTTGGGGCCCTCAGTAGAAGAAGGACATTGAAGAGCTGGAGTAGGTCCAGAGAAGGGCAATGAAGCTGGTGAAGGCTCTGGAGAACAGGGCTGGGGAGGAGCAGCTGAGGGACCTGCTCCCAGTCCTGATGCAAAAGTGAAGAGCTAGGGAACAAGAAAAGGAACAGAACAAACCAAGGAAGCTGACAGATTTGTATGAGGGGGTGGAAGAATCAGGGGAAAAGGACAAATTTGGCAGAAGAAAGAAGCTGTAACTAAGAAATGAAGATAAGAAACTTCGGAGCAGAATAAGAGGAAAATGGACTGGAAAAGACTTGAACTACAGAGAGGACGTTGGAGCCTCAGGAAGAGCTGGATGTATGCAGAGAAGGAGGGAACGGGAAGGAGAAGGACAGGACTGGGACTTAGGAACCAGAACACAGCAAAATGGGAAGGGAAGGGGAAGGGAAGGGAAGGGAAGGGAAGGGAAGGGAAGGGAAGGGAAGGGAAGGGAAGGGAAGGGAAGGGAAGGGAAGGGAAGGGAAGGGAAGGGAAGGGAAGGGAAGGGAAGGGAAGGGAAGGGAAGGGAAGGGAAGGGAAGGGAAGGGAAGGGAAGGGAAGGGAAGGGAAGGGATCAAGACAGAGAGAGAGAATAAGTGATTATGGTTAAATGGGAGGAGAAGAGTCTATAAAGAGTGAAAGGGCTTTGAGAAAGACACTGGATTTTTATACAAGAGACACAGAGGGGTAGCTGATATTGCTGTCAAAGGAACTGGGATGGGATCATCCCTTACCAGTTCTTCACACAGCTCTCTGGTTTTGGGGTGATGGGAGTTTGTTGTTTGTTTTTAACAGCAGTTTTTCTTGTGAAATTCTCAGCTGCCCTCCTAATTTCTGTGCAGTCTCAGCACTCAGAGATGCATGGAGAGCTAATCTGTGTATAAGCAGGGCAGACAAAGGTTGCAAGAGTAAGCAGAAAAGTTTCATTTCTTTCCTGTAGTGCCACAGCAGGTTAGTACCAAAATTACGAAAAGAATGCAGTTCTCTTCTTCCAGCTCCAGTGCCCAGGTCCTCAGACCCTGCTGCCTTCTTCCCTTTCCATGCAGTGAACAAACCATACTGACTGACAAGGCAGGCACCACTCCTGAAAACACAGATCCATGCAGGCAGGTATAAACTCCTGAAGTGAAGGAGCAGAAGACATCTCATGTCAAACTCCCCATGACCCAGCAATGGTCCC
Source organism: Indicator indicator (assembly GCF_027791375.1). NCBI lineage: Eukaryota > Metazoa > Chordata > Aves > Piciformes > Indicatoridae > Indicator > Indicator indicator. The sequence goes on from NC_072036.1 coordinate 110,077, forward strand.
TGGCAGCCCAGCAGGCAGCTGTGTGCTGAGCTGCTTCCAGAGCAGGGAGAGCAGCAGCACAGGGAAGGGATTCTGCCCCTCTGCTCTGCTCTGCTCAGACCCCACCTGCAGCACTGCCTCCAGTTCTGACACTCCCAGCACAAGAAGGACCTGGAACTGCTGGAGAGGGTCCAGAAGAAGCCTCAAAGATGATCAGAGGGCTGGAGAACCTCACCTATGGGGACAGGCTGGGACACTTGGGGCTGTTCAGCCTGGAGACAAGAAAGGTCTGGAGAGACCTTAGAGCAGCCTTCCAGGGCCGGGTGGGGGTGCTACAAGAGAGCTGTGGAAGGACTTCTCACAAGGGTTGGTAGTGACAGGACAAGGGACAATGGCTTTGAGCTGGAAGAGAGGAGATTGAGACTGGAGATTAAGAAGAAAATCTTTCCAGTGAGGGTGGGGAGACACTGGAACAGGTTGCCCAGGGAGGTTGTGGATGCCTCCTCCCTGGAGGTGTTTCAAGGCCAGGCTGGATGAGGCCTTGAGCAACCTGGGCTGGTGGGAGGTGTCCCTGCCCATAGCAGGGGGGTTGGAACTGGATGATCTTTGAGGTCCCTTCCAACCCAAACCATTCTATGATTCTATGACAGTAAAAGAAACATGGAAAATCCACACTTTGCTGGAACACCTTCCAAATCCTGGATGCTTGCAAGCTTCCACTGCTGTCAGCAACAACTCTTTATCATGGAAAAAATCACAACTGTTTTTTTTTTTTTTTCAACAGCTCTAAATCAAGAAATCAAACAGAAACTCTCTGTATTAAAGGGCAGATAGATTCTCAAGTCTATAATAATTCCCCCACCTGCTCCACTGCAGAACTCTGGATTAGTCTTTATGCAAGCACATCTGCTAGCATTTATCTTCTAGAGATGTTTCCAGGCAAGTCTACCATGTTTTTTTTTAAACACAAAGAGAACTTTGGCTTTGGTCTTGCTCTAGAGATTCCCTTACAAAAAATTATCATTCTGCCTCCAACATTTCAAGTCTTTTAACCATTCTCTGCTATTGTTCACTATAAAACAAGAGTAAATTTCCCATGGCAGTTACTCATAAATAAAATTCAAGGAGAATGAAAGGTTTGTGTTTTTTTGCAGTACATGTGATGACATAAAAGGACAGAAATCAGTCATTACATACTCTGAGTACTGTTATCATGCTTCATTGTTTTTGGAGATTAACTGTCCCATTACTCTTAAACTCAATGAAGACCACAACCTAGCCAATAGGTCTTAACTTTACACACAGCTGAGTAGAACTTCCTCAAGCAGGAGGTTCCATTGGTCATCATGGGCTGCACTGCAGTGACAAAGGAACAAAACCCATGAGGCCAGAGGAAATAACCGACAAACAAAGACAAAATTAACATTAACAGGTATGACTAGTGCCATGGTTTAGTTAATTAGATGGTGTTGGGTGACCGGTTGTACCTGATGATCTCAAAGGTCTTTTCCAACGAATTCTGTGACTCTGTGACTACCTGACAATGGCACTTAAGATGCATGAAACCTCTGACTGCCAGAGAAGAACAAAAGGTATTTGCCACAGAAAAATTCTAATACACTTCAGACTGCTTTGGCTTGTTTTCAGAGTTGTTTCATGTTAACATTTTTGTAGCTTCTTCACTGATGCTAGATTTATAATCTGTAAGAATCAGAATTCTACACCAGCATCCTTCCATTGGGCCCCCAAGTCACAGCATGTTTGCAAAGTGCATCAAAATTTGGCTTCATTTCAAACTTGCTTTTCTCTGGCCTGCAGCTCCTCAACCATCCTCCAACTTCCTGAAAGTCCTAATGTCCTCTGCTCCTGAAAGGGCATCAGCAGCCTCTTTGAAACACAAAAATACAAACTCCTGCCTCATTATGACAATGCATACAGTGACTGGGCCTGGCAGTTCTCCTCTCCAGTCCAACATGAGGATGCATTTCTAATTCTTTGTCCACTCCACCTCTACTCTGGTGCATTTTTCCTTCCCTACTTTGTCTTACTGCATTTTTCTATTCTAACCCAGTGTCCCCATTCTGTGCCAGTGGCCATTATCCATCTGTTTCAGCTTCATGAAAACAGCACTGTGTAGAAGAGTCCCTAGCTTAAACATGACACTCTCCTTTCTTCTGGAGTCTCCAGTATCTTCCCATTGATACCAACAGCAAAGACAGAAAGGGGCAAACACCTAAGTCAAAGAAAGAAGTGGAAACCAGTATGAAAGCAGCATAGCAGGCCAGAAGGAATGATTAGGATAAAGAGAAAGCAACTACTGATGACAGAGATGAAGCAGCCTTTTGATTGGGTTCATTTCCTACAGCTGCAGAGCTCCTGAAGAACAAAAGCTATTAAATTTCCACTACACTTCATTGTTATCTGAAGAAGCCAAAGAAGAAGCAAGGTAAAAGAAGCCTAGAGTGGTGATACAATCTATCAGAGAACAGGAGGAAAGGATCCATACATGGGAATCTAGAAGAAAGTAGAGTCTAAATGGACAAGAGTAATTAAAGAAAAAAGGAGTAAAGCCAAGCTTAACAACAAGTTATAAGGATAATTAGAGAAAGATCATGGTCTCATAAACATGATGGTCCCAGAAACTGAGTTTTATTTGATTCACAGATTGTATCACGTTGGCAGGGACCCTCAAAGGTAATCTTGTCCAATGCCACTGCAGTCAGCAGGAGCATCTTCAACTAGATCAGGCTGCCCAGGGCCACATCAAGTCTGACCTTGAATGTCTCCAGGGATGGGGCCTCAACCACATCCCTGGGCAAACTGTTTCAGTATCTCACCATCCTCATAGTGAAGAACTTCCTCCTGATGTCCAAACTAAATCTGCCCTGCTCCAGTAGCAAACCATTTGTTCTCATCCTGTCCCCACAGGCCCTTCTAAACAGTCCTTCCCCAGCCTTCCTGTAGGCCCCCTTCAGATATTGAAGTGCAGCTCTAAGGTCTCCTTGGAGCCTTCTCTTCTCCAGGCCAAACAGCCCCAACTCTCCCAGCCTATTTTCACAGGAGAGGTTCTCTAGTCCTCTGATCATCTTCGTGCCCTGCCCTGGACCTGCTGCAGCAGGTTCATGTCTCTTGGGTTGGGGCAGAAAAAGAGTGAAAGCAGAGTGAAAACAGAAAATGAAAGCCTCAGGCAGAGGAGAAGGAAGCTGTCTAAGGCTCAGATTTCATGCCCATTTCAAATCTGCAATTATCTGGAAAAGCAGTAGGAAGTGGAAAAAAAACCACACTTATTTATCTTCTACTAACATTGTCTTGAACTCAGTTCCAGTCAATACTACATTCATTTAAAGCAAACACTAAAGTAAGTTCCTAAAAACTCTGTAACTTATCACAGAACTGAAAATTCCCTGACTGTCTTACCAACTGAAATACATCACTTCTGCTGCATACAAGATCAAAGTAGACATTGGCACTCCTTCTAAGGAATAGCATTAAAAGTGAAATTGGTGGCATTCACTGAATTTTAAATACTGAGCTGTTCCTAAAATCTGAGTTTTCTTATCCTTAGTCAACAGTTTCCCTTTTTACTGCATGCTTTGTTATCTCTGTCAGCCAGGCCATTACTGCTATAGCAAAATTTTTCTGCTTACTTAATAGCACAGCATTTTGCATCTCTCCAACAGCAAATGGAGTCATTTGGAAGATGAAGTAGATATAACATAAAATCATGCTTAGACTGAAAGGCCAGGTAGAATCTTTCACTTCCCAGCACTCCAAAGAACACAACTGAACAAGAAGCAGCTAGATACCCAGTCTCAGAGTTTGCTGGTCCCTGGTAGTATCCAGCAAGGGAGATAAAGTGGTCTTTGTATAAACCTGTGGGGAACACCAGCTGCAAAGCTAGATGCCTTTGACTCCCTGCAGCACTCTTCCTGTAAATATAAAATCATAGAACCCAGTAGTTCAATGTCCAGCACAAAAGGACATTGAACTTCTGGAGCAGGTCCAGAGGAGGCCATGAAGATGATCAGAGGGCTGGAGCACCCCCACTATGGGACAGGCTAAGAGAGTTGGGTTTGTTTAGCCTGGAGAAGAGAAGGCTCCAAAGAGACCTTAGAGCAGCCTTCCAGTACCTGAAGGGGGCTACAAGAGAACTGAGGAAGAACTTTTGGTAAGATCTTGTAGTGACCGGACAAGGGACAAGGGCTTTGGCTAAAAAGAGGGGAGATTGAGACTGGAGATTAGGGAGAAATTCTTGACAGAGGGTGGTGAGAGACTGGAACAGGTTGTGCAGAGAAACTGTGGATGCTCCCTGACTGGAAGTGTTCAAGGCCAGGCTGGGGAAGGCCTTCAGCAGCCTAATGTAGTGGGAGGTGTCCCTGCCCCTGGCAGAGGGTTTGGAACTGTATGATCTCTAAGGTCCCTTCCAACCCAAACCATTCTATGGTTCTATGAATCTATGAATGGTTTTGGTTGGAAGAGACCTCTAAGATCATCCAGTCCAACAATCATCAACCCAACACCACCATGGCCATTAAACCATGTGCCAGAGTGCCATGGCCACACATTTCTTGAACACTTCCAGCGATGGTGACTCCATCACCTCCCTGGGCAGCCTGTTCCAATGCCTGTACCTTAATGTACATACAATATCTCAAAGCACCTGAACTCTGTTACCATCAGTTCCACATTCCCTTTCTTCTACAAGAAAAACAAAGTCACAGTTTGGCTTCTGTTTTGCTTAGGAAACACCAAATCCCCTTCAGACTCTTCTCAGCTTCCCAATCACAAAGCTGTACTTCAACATTCTTTGGAATTATCAACTTTTGCCTGCCATATCTTACACCCCCCCGAGTGAGTTCTAGAAGGAAAACCAGTTAGTTCAGCAGTAAGAATCTGAAAACCTCAAATACTTTGAGTAGAAGTAAAAAGCAACACTAACCTCCTTCATCTTTTCCATCTCATTCTGTAGTGCCTGCTTGGCAATTTCAACTTCTATAAGCTGCTGCCTTAATTTTTCATTTTCATCTTCTGTTATGGTTCGTTTCTCTTCCACGTTTTCCAGCTCGTGATGAAGTCTCACCGACACGTCTTTTGCAACCTAAATGAAATGGTATTTCAGAAGAAAGATTAAAAGCCAAGAATTACTGCTGTAGTGCTTGGTGCCTAAGCAACCTAACCAGAAAGGTTAATTCTGGAGGTTTCTGTGTAAGGAGACAGATAGACAGAAGGTAGGGGTTGGAATGGACCCCCAGTGATCACTGAGTCTAACCTCCCTGCAAAGGCAGGATCACCTAGAGCAGGCCACACAGGAACACATCCAGATGGGTCTTGCAAGTCTCCAGAGGAGGAGACTCCACAACCTCTCTGGGCAGCCTGCTCCAGGGCTCCAGCACCCTCACACCAATGAAGTTTTTCCTCATGTTGAGGTGGAACTTCCTGAGTTCCAGTTTGTGTCATCCTATCACAGGACACCACTGAAAAGAACCTGGCCCCTTCTTCTTGACACTCACCCTTCAGTTATTTAGAAACATTAATAAGATCTCCTCTCAGTCTTCTCTTTTGCTCAAATGATGTCCAATATGTCAAATGAAGATGAACACTAAGCTCTTTGGGTTTTTAAAAATGCATTCTCACAAGAATACAGTTAAAAGGCATACATCAAGATCTAATTTCTCTTCTTCATAGAAAGCAATGAGAATTTTGCCATTCAAGCCACTTGCATTGTGTTCTGTGAAACCATGAGGAACCATAATCATGCAGCAAACACATTTAAACACACACTAATCACTGCTGTGCTGGTGATTTAGACACAGAGTTTGAAGAGCCTAATTTCCTGCTTTTTTTAGAATACGGGAAAGTCTAATTAATCCTTCTTAGCATTAGCTAGGGGAGCTCAGGGAGATATCCTTTATGGCTTTCACTAGCCTCATCTTGATGTTACTATGTCAAAGAATTCTTTTTGACACACTAAAAATCTAAAGAAAAAAAAAAGATTGTAAGCAAGCAGTCTAGAAGGATCCAAACTCAGAAAACAGCAGCAGCTAGTGACTCAGCCTCCTCTGACAAGAAACCCAGTGTGAATTACAGATACAGTGCTGCAGTGTAGCCCAGAAATCATTCAGTAACCTCCCCCACCACACAGGCAGCACTCAAGACACATAATGCCTCACAGAAAGAGCGAGTGGAGGGGAATTTCAATTATAACCATGCTCCAAAGAGACTGCAGGATGAGCTGAGAATCACGCCATGGGGCTACAGCTTGATGGCTTTGCCTATGCTCAGTATTAAACTGCTCATCTGGTTGCCCAACCAAAGGAAATGGAAAATCATGGGGGACACATTTGGAACAGCATCCTATCAGAATCTGTCCTCAGTTCATAGATACAGGCTGCAGCAGTAAACACAGCCAAGCAACAAGATCATTAATGGCAGCAGGTATTCAATATAAAATTTGGAGGAGTAGCAATTAATGCAGGGAAATGCTACAGAGCTTTCTAGATGAGGTGGGGAATGGCACTCACTTATGCAAGATGTATTTGGATACAGCTAAATGCATGACTGCATCCCTGAAGGATTGAGCCCCCCAATATTTTACCCATGCAAAATAAACAGCATTGTTTTCACAGAACTGTAGAGTCACTAAGGTTGGAAAAGGCCTCTAAGATCACTGAGTCCAACCATCAAGCCAACACCACCATGGCCATTAAACCATATCCCAAAGTGCCATGGCCACACATTTCTTGAACACCTCCAGAGATGGTGACTCCACCACCTCCCTGGGCAGCCTGTTCCAATTCCTGACCACTCTTGCAGCAAAGAAATGTTTCCTAATATCCTAAACCTAAACCTCCCCTGGCTCAGGTTGAGGCCATTTTGGACAGAAATTCCCCAGCAGTGGACTTGGGAACAGCCCAAAGAACTGCAGACGAGTTACAATTATGGTTAGCCAGCACCCAGAATTTAATTAGGTAGAAATCTGGCAGTAGACATCCATCCCTACTCCAGAGCAGAACACCTTCATCATCTGTGGGAACACTCTGCAAAAACACTCTTCCCTTTCCAAAGAGTCACTTGTATAGTTATTGGGAAAGATGTGGGAGAAAACATCATTGAAGTGAGCCCTTTGTCCAGCTCAACCTAAGACCTCAGCTGCTACCTCCTACACTGCAGGCAAGCACCTCACCAGAGATGCCCCACCCACTTCCCCCCAAGCCCTGCACACTTGCTAACATCAAGTAACATTGAGCCAACTAGGAAATCAACTCTGGAAGCTGAAATCACAATATTGACTTGGGGCAGGAAGGTTCATGTTCAAATTCTGCCTGCAACAAATCAGCTACTCACCTAAACAGCATTCTGAGTGTGCCAAGACCCCTTGTTTCAATTAGAAATTCCCCTGAGGAAGGGGTTGCTTTGCTTCTTCTGACCAAGAAGACCATTTTGTCAAGAACCACAGGGACAGCTGTACTTAGAGAACTGTCATGGCCACAACAGACAACATGGAGTTTCACAGAATCACAGAATAATTTTGGTTGGAAAAGACCTTTCAGGTCATTGAGTCCAACCAGGGACACAATACCACCATGGCCATTAAACCAGAAGGAGAAGAATATGTACAGAGAAGGAATATCAAACAGAAATTGAGAGAAGGGTATTAGCATTTTAGATGGCATTAGTGAGAAAATTACTAGAACGAGTCTTGGACTGGTTCCTACATTTTAATAAGAATGATGACAAGCTGGAAAATGTCCAGAAGAGATGATCCAAGTCTGCAAACCAGGCCTGGGAATAACAGACTCTTATTCCATTAGACTGATCAAACACCAAGTTTAAAAACCACCTAGTTCCTGCCCATGCATTAAATGAGCATCTTCAACTGCACCCACAGAATCCAATGAGCCTCAGGTAACTGGAGTCACAGGCTGAAGTGTGGTCAATAACCTTATATTTGCTCTCCAGAGCTCTGTGCTTCCATGGGAAATTGCAGGACATAGGAATCCTGATTCAGTAAGAATCTAGTGGATGGAAGAAGAAAATAAACAACTTCCAACTAGCCCAAGGAACAGTGGTTTTTTTATATAACTGGACCAACCTAGAATGGAGATGACATGCTGGAACATGTCCAGAGAATGGCCACAAGGATGAGCAGAGGGCTGGAGCACCTCTCATATGAGGACAGCCTGACAGAGTTGGGGCTGTTCAGTCTGGAGAAGAGAAGGCTCTGAGGAGACCTTCTTGTGGCCTTCCAGTATCTGAAGAGGGCTACAAGAAAGCTGGGGAGGGACTTTTTAGGGTGTCAGAGAGTGACAGGACTTGGGGGAATGGAGCAAAACTAGGAGTGGGTAGATTCAGATTGGATGTTAGGAAGAAGTTCTTCCCCGTGAGGATGGTGAAACACTGGAACAGATTGCCCAGGGAGGTGGTGGAAGCCTCACCCGTGGAGGTTTTTGCAGCCAGGCTGGATGTGGCTGTGAGCAACCTGCTGTAGTGTGAGGTGTCCCTGCCCACGGCAGGGGGGTTGGAACTGGATGATCCTTGAGGTCGCTTCCAACCCTAACAATTCTAGGATTCTATGATGGAGATCTTACCAATGGTAATCTTGAATTCAGAGCTGAAACTCTTCCTCAACAACAGGCCTTAGTTCATTCTGACGTTATGGGTGGACTACGGCTGATTAGACATTGAAATCTGATTGGTTGTGTCTATGGTTTCAGTGAGATGTGGAAAATCCCAGCTTCAGGATTTTCAGAAATCCTGAAAACAGCAGTTTTTTTGCTGACATCAGTGGGGCCAGGGCTTTGTGTTCTGACTCTGCCAGTATTCAACCTGCCAGCTCTCTGAAACCTTGACTGAAGAGAACTGTAATCCTCTTAAAGTCAAGAGGACTATCTGGTGAGGATGGTTTAATTTTGCAGGGGTAGGGTATGTTTTAGGTTCATCATGAAGATCCAAAATCTCTAGGTCCTCATTTGGACTTGAGACACTTCTTGCACAACAACTTTACCAAAACTGATAGGACTAAAGCTGCAGCCAGCCTAAATAAACCCTGAAGTGCCACAGTATGCTTGTCCACTGCTACCCCATGAGCTGCACTGGCAGAACAGATGGAAACACTTGATTCCAGTATCTGAATGGGCCTACAGGAGAGCTTGGGAGGGCCTTTTGATGAGGGTTTTTGTAAGGATGGAGGATCCAAGTCATCAGATATCCTATGAAATTTCAACCTTTGTCCGCTTGCAGCATCCCTAACCCACTTCCCCCAAGCCTCTGATGCCAAGTTAATGTAATTCATTCCCAATACATATGGGATCAGCACTTGGGTCTGAGTGTGCCAGGCATTGGGCATGCAGATGGTGCAAAAGTATCTCTTCCTGGTTCAGCCTGGAGAAGAGAAGGCTCCAGGGAGACCTTAGAGTGGCCTTCCAGTACCTGAAGGAGGCTACAGGAAAGCTGGGGAGGGACAATTTAGAATGGCTTGTAGTGACAGGACGAGGGGGGAACTTTTGAAACTAGATTTAGATTCAGATGTAGATGTAGATGTAGATGTAGATGTAGATTTAGATTTAGATTTACATTAGATTTGATTAGATTTAGATGCGATTTAGATTTAGATTTCGAAGTTCTTCACAGTGAAGATGGTGAGGCACTGGAATGGGTTGCCCAGATTAGATTAGATTAGATTAGATTTAGATTTAGATTTTGATGATTTAGATTTAGACTTAGATTTAGATTTAGAAGTTCTTCATAATGAAGGTGATGAGGCACTGGAATGGGTTGCCCAGATTAGATTAGATTAGATTTAGATTTAGATTTAGATTTTGATGATTTAGATTTAGATTTAGATTTAGAAGTTCTTCATAACGAAGGTGATGAGGCACTGGAATGGGTTGCCCAGATTAGATTAGGTTAGATTAGACTTAGATTTAGATTAGATTTTATTAGATTTAGATTTAGATTTAGATTTAGATTTAGATTTAGATTTAGATTTAGAAGAAGTTCATTATGAAGGTGGTGAAGCACTGGAATGGGTTACCTAGATTTAGATTTAGATTTAGATTTAGATTTAGATTTAGATTTAGCAGAAATTCTTCATAATGAAGGTGGTGAGGCACTGGAATGGGTTGCCCAGATTAGATTAGACTAGATTTAGATTAGATTACGATTTCAATTAGATTAGATTAGATTTTATTAGATTTAGATTTAGATTTAGGGTTTAGGATTTAGGATTTAGATTTAGATTTGGAAGAAGTTCTTCATTACGAAGGTGGTGAAGCACTGGAATGAGTTGCCCAGATTAGATTAGACTAGATTTTGATTTTGATTAGATTAGATTAGATTAGATTAGATTAGATTAGATTAGATTAGATTAGATTAGATTAGATTTAGATTTAGGATTTAGATTTAGATTTAGATTTGGAAGAAGTTCTTCATTATGAAGGTGGTGAAGCACTGGAATGGGTTGCCCAGAGAACCTATGGATGCCTCATCCCTGGAGGTGTTTAAGACTTCTGGATGAGCCTTTTGAACAGCCTCGTCTAGTGGAAGGTGTCCCTGCCCATGGCAGGAGGACTGGAACTAGATGATCTCTAAGGGCCCTTCCAACTCAAGCCATGCTCTGATTCATGAGGACCAAGCGCAGAGTTATGTCTTGGTCCGAGGCACTGCCTCCCCTTGACAGCTGCCCAGGGGCATACCTTGAGGTCCTGCTCCATGCTGCGCAGGAGCTCGCCATCAATCTCGCCGGTCTGGGCGTAGCGCAGCCGCTTGCGCTCGGCCTTGCGCAGCCGGTACTGGAGGATCCGGCAGTTCTTGTTGGCTCGCTCCAGCTCGTGCCGCATCTCTTGGAGCTGGCAAGCGTCCTCCTCGAAGAAACTGTCCCTCATCTCGTCCATCTCCGTCCTCAGTTCATCTATCTCATTCTGGCAGTGGGGCAACAAGGGGACAGGGAGGCAACAGGTGGGTCAGAAGCACAAATAGCAGCACGGGTAAGGGAAAGCTGCCAAAATGGACCCCCCCCCCCCCCGCAGGACCACCAGCTAAACACCACCCACCTCATTAGTAGCTCCGCACCCAAGCAAATGTCCCTGCCCGCACCCCCACCGCAGGGCCACCTTAAGCCTGCCTCCAGTGGCAGTGCCGGGGAAGAGGGCTGCAGGGAAACCCCCGACCGGGCATGGGGGTGGGAGGCGGCCTGGCCCCTGTTCCCCCGACCCCTGGCTACTGCCTCCCGCTGCCCCCGCCGCCCCGGCCCCTTACCTTGAGGGTCTCGTTTTCCTCCCGCAGCTTCTCCATCTCTTCCTGCATCTCCTCCTGCAGCTGCGGGCTCAGTGAGCCCTCGGGGGTACCACTCCTGCCGCCGCCGCCCGCCTCCTCCCGCCGCAGCCCCTCCGCCCCGGCCGCCGCCATGGCAGAGGGCGAGGAGGCGGAGGCGCCCGGGGGAGGCTCGACCGGGGCGGCGGCCGCAGAGGAGGAGGAGGAGGAGGAGGCGGCGGAAGAAGCGCTGCCGCTGCTGCTGTGGTTGCTGCCTTTGGTCTGCATTTGGGCTGCCGCCGCCAGCCCCTTCCTGAGGTGGAACTGGATCAGCTCACTCTGCAGGCATCCCTCCTTCCAGTACCCACCGCCACCCGCCGCCCCGCGGCCCTTCCCTGCGCCCGAGGAAGATGGAGGCGCCGGGGCCGCCTCCCCTGCGCCCTTCAGCGGAGACCGCCCCGCTTTCCCCCGCCACTGCTTGGGCGGCGGCGGCTGCGGCGCCCCCGCCCCCTCCCGCTCCCGCCCGCCGCCGCCTCCTGCAGGGGGCGCCTCCTCAGCGGGCTCGGCGGCGCGCAGCGGCGGAGACTCCTCGGCAGCGGCTTTTCCACCAGCGGCGGGCGGCGGTTCAGCACCGGCGCCGGGCTGGACAGCTCCCGCAGGCCCCACGCCGCGCGGTGCCTTGTCAGCGGCGCGGCCACGGGCGGCTCTGGGGACCTGGCCCGGCGGCGGGCGCGTCGAGGCGGCCTTGGCGGCGGCGGCGACGGCAGCTGGGGCGCGGGAGGTACTGGCGGGCGGCGGGCGCGGGGCGGTGTCGCGAGCGCGGGCCGGGGAGGAGGCGCGCGGCGGCGGCTTCCGGCCGCTGCTGCCCTCGGGGTGCAGGCGAGGCTCCGCGGCGGCGCCCCCTGCCGGCGGCTGGCTCATGGCGGCTCTATCTGCTAGACACGTCCATCACCGGCGGCCTCCTCCTCCTCCGCCGCCGCCGCCCCGGGATCTGCGGGATAAGTGAAGGTGGTTGGGGTGGAGACAAGGGAGGACAACATCGGGGAGGTGAGGAGATGGGATCTCCGGCAAGTAGCGTGCCAGCTGCTTACCGCTGCAGTGCCCCGGCGGCTCCCCGGCCCTTCTCCACCCCGCGGGCAGGGCGGCGGCCAGGGGAGAGCCGGCTGAGGATGAAGCCTAGCGCCAGGCCACGGGTGCTTCTGAGAGGGAGTGCCCACTGCATGGCTGAGGACGAGCTCAGGGTCCACTCTGCTTGCATCGTGGGCCATTCCCCACCACCCCCACCTTGATGCCCAGCCCACCCCCCCTGAGGCCTGCCCCACCACAGCTAAATTTCCATCCACACCCCCGACTTACTTCTGCCTTGTTGCTGCCAAGCTCAGTGCCAATCTGGGCTGTACCACACCTGTCTGTCTCCTCAGAGGCCTCTTCCAGCTGTCTGTGACAGCCGATGGGGAAAGAAAGGGTTCTGTACAAAGGGCTGCACACGTGGAAGCAACAACAGATTTCCCTTCAGCTTTGACAGGGACTCTTCAGAGCAAGGTTAGGTCTCCACATCTCAGGAGTTGGGGATCATAAAGGAAAGGGGCCCTTCAATCAGCTTCTAGAGATTGGTAGAGTTAAATAATGGTTGGGCTCAATGATCTTAAGGGTCTTTTCCAACCCAAACGCTTCTGTGATTCTCTCATTTGTCCCCTTTCATTTTCCAGAGACATTGTCAGGGCTAAAGACTGATCAAGGTTTGTGACATAGGGCTGAGGCACAATCACTCCAGCGGGTTTTCAGACCTGAGGAAGCAGGGAACACACCCTCACCCAGTACAGGATGTGATGTGGTCACCTAAGGTCGCTAACAGGGCAATTTTACCCCCCACCCATAGTGTCTAAAGCAGAGTTTTCATGGCCACAACAACTTATTAGAAAGGACTGGTAAAGCCATATCATGCTGCTAATAATATTTCTGAATATATTTTGCAAATAAAACGAGAGACAAAGTAGAAATGGCAGCATTCCTAACACAGCCTAATGATTCCTTCCTGGCATAACCATTTCTTAATGGCACAGGGAAGAAAGACAAACCACTGGGCAAAGTCTGATATTATACCAGTCCCTGACAACTGGTTTACTCCCTAGAACATGCTAGACAATGAGACTGTGTTTGCTTAGCTCTACTGGCAAGAGCATAGGGTTTCCTCTCAAATGCACTGTCATTATCACCATGATTTTAACCAATATACTGGAAATTAATGCTTGAAAGAACACCATTTGGCAGAAATTTCCCAGACATTAATTAGTCAAAAAGGGGAGCATGGGAGTGTAAAACTTAACGCTTGCTTTACATCTCTATTAACCATCACAACCAGAATTTCCACACTGCTGCTGTTCAGAGCTACACAGGTACAAAATGTCACTCTTGGAATCCAAACCTACAGAAAACTGCAAAAATATAAACCCCCAGTACTTAGCTTAGATCCTGCATCTTACTCATTGCCTCCTTTTTCTTTATACCTATTGCTCAAAACCAAATTAAAACAAATAATAGTGTAAGGTTCCTGAATCTTCTATCTGGAAGTTTCACTGCAGCAAAGTCACCCGGCTCGGCCGCGCTCTGTCGGGAACACGTCTCATCGTGCCTGCCCCCGATTCCAGGACTATGGCTTAGATTCTTGATTTTTAAGGTTATTTTGTCTTTCAGGTGGCACAAGGAAAGCCCCGTTTGAGCCGCAGTCCAATATCTCCATCCTCACCAAACTCTACCACACAACCTCCACCCCAGCAGCAAACCCACGTGGCGCCTGGATGGAGGTTTTTTCGTCGGGAACAGCAGCCCGAGTGGAAAAAATAAATAAATAAAGGGCAGCAACAAAAGGGAGGCATGCAAAGGTTCCACCCTTCAGCTTGGGCATCCCCCCTGCCCAGGGCTTCACCCAGGGCTTCCCCCAGCCGCCCCTGCCGCCCGCCTCTCCCTGATCCCAAAGGGAAAGGTTGGGAGCGCTCCTGCCTTTTGTCCTGGATTTAAAGGAGCAGCAGGATTTTCTCCGTTTCTGCTTTACACCCGGGCGGGTTTATTGCACCTGCATCCCGAGCGGCGTTCCGGTATCGGGGACACAAAAGGGCTGGTATAAGGCAGCCCCGGTACTCACCACCACCCTGTCTGCTCCGGGCTGGCCGAATGCATGCGGCGTGGGGGGGGCACAGGCAGCGCACACGAGGTCCTCTCAGCAAAATGAGATATTCATGAGCTGACCTCACTGGGCCTGGGAGATGGAGACGGGGGGAGGGAGAGGGAGGGAGGGAGGAAAGCGGCGAAGGGAAGAGAAAAGAAAAGCTGAAGCGGCAAGAACCCCGCCCAGGCCTGGAGGCTGAGCCGCGTCCCGCCCCCCCCCCCCCCCCCCCCCCCCACGGCACACAGAGGTGCGGGATTACAGCGGGGCGGGGGTCACAGCCTGCACTCCACCTGCCCGGCGCATCTCGGCCAGCCACCCGGAGCAGCCACCCAGTGCCCTGCGCTGCCCTGGGGACGCCGGCCGTCTTCGGCACCCTCGGCGGGATGCTGGCGGGACTGTCTTTGTTCGCCGTCGAGTCCTCGCTGCGCTCCGCCACCGCGGCCCGACCTTGCCGAGACGGGGAAGACGAGCCCCCCCTGGGCTCCCGGGAGCGTACCCCGGAGCGGTTTGGTCATATAGGCATAGGGAATAAGAAGCCGTTAACCGTTTACCCGTACCCTGAGTTTCAGCGCTTTTGTCATGAGATGAATTCACCTGTGCGCTGGAGAACCCTGAGGGCTCCTGAGATTCCACACTTGAAGTCTCTCGCAATTGCAAAGAGACTTCCCTTCCCTTCCCTTCCCTTCCCTTCCCTTCCCTTCCCTTCCCTTCCCTTCCCTTCCCTTCCCTTCCCTTCCCTTCCCTTCCCTTCCCTTCCCTTCCCTTCCCTTCCCTTCCCTTCCCTTCCCTTCCCTTCCCTTCCTTCCCTTCCCTTCCCTTCCCTTCCCTTCCCTTCCCTTCCCTTCCCTTCCCTTCCCTTCCCTTCCCTTCCCTTCCCTTCCCTTCCCTTCCCTTCTCTTTCTTTCCTCTATATCCCATCTCTTTCTCTCCCCTTCCTCTCCCCTTTCCTTCTCCCTTTTCTTTCTCCCGTTTTCCTTTCTTTCTCCCTTTTCCCATTATCTTTTCCCTTTCCCCTTTCCCTTTCATTTTCCCTTTCCTTGCCCTCTCAGGAGGAAGTATTTCCATCTGAGGTCTGTGCAGAGGAGGATTTCATGCCCACAGGTATACCAGGGTATATGCACATGCACGGATCTATGTCCACCTCTATACATTAAATATATCCACACAAATACACTGTGCCTACACAGAAACAGCACTGTGTGTGCATACCTACATGTGAACACATCAAACACACCTACATGTGTATGGCTTCAGATATGGAATATAGGAGGTGAAATCCAAACATGAGGAAGAACTTCTTTCTGTTGAAGGTGGTAGAGCACCGAAGCAGGCTGCCCAGGGTGGTGGTGGAGTCTTTTTCTCTGAAGTCATTCAAAGCCCACCTGAACACTATCCTGTGCAACCTGCTCTAGGTGAACCTGCTCTGGCAGGGGGGTTAGACTAAATGATCTCCAAAAGTCCCTTCCAACCCCCACCATTCTGTGACTGCATATGCATATATGTATAGAAAGGTATCTGTGAGGTTCTGGTGCAGCCCTTGGGGGAGGGCAAGCTCAGGGGAGACCTCCTGCTATCTTTCCAGCTGCTTCTGCCCTACAATCCTCTCCACCTCTTCTGATATGACAAGCAGGACCCAACACATCTGAAACAGCATATCCTACGATGTGGAAAGGTACACCCCCACCATGCAGCTGCATGTTCTCCAGCCTTGAGCCCAGGGACTGCAGGAGCTGGATATTTATAGATGGGATGAGCTGAGGACAATCAGAAAATTGGAAATGTAACATTTATGCTGAAGAATAAAAACACTAGGGTGATGAGAAGCTACTTTTAAGATTCATAATATTTAATGATTACTCAAGCCTTTGAAGCTCATAAATATTGACTGCAGTCAAGGCAACTAAACAGAAAAATTGATTGAAAACATGAGGCATGAAACTACAAAATATTTCTAAAGTTGGAGGGGAAAGAATCTCCTGTGTAAGTGGTGTCTGGATTTGGCTAGAAGAACACCTAGGGTCCTTGCCTCTGAATATGCAGAATAGCAGAGATGAGATCATCACAGTAACACAACATTTTGTCATCTACTGGGGAGGACAAGCACAGCAGTCCTTCCCCTTAAGCACTGGACAGCAGTTAAAATGGTTCTGCTCCCTCGCTGGATGAGGTCCCTGACCAGACTTTCCACAGTAAAACTAATATGACATCTAGGACATCATATTAGGAAAAATTTCATTCCTGCAAGAGTGGTCAGGCATTAGAACAGGCTGCTCAGAGAGGTGGTGGAGTCACCATCCCTGGAGGTGTTAAGAAACATGTGGCCATGGCACCTGGGGACATGGTTTAACAGTCATGGTGGTGTTGGATAGAAGGTTGGACTGGATCAAGAATCGAGAATCAAGAATCAAGAATCAAGAAGGTTGGAAGAGACCTCAAAGATCATCAAGTCCAACCTGTCACCCTAAACCTCATGACTATCTAAACCATGGCACCAAGTCCAATCCCCTCTTGAACACCTCCAGGGATGGTGACTCCACCACCTCCCTGGGCAGCCCATTCCAATGGCCAACCACTCTCTCTGTGAAGAACTTTCTCCTCACCTCCAGCCTAAACCTCCCCTGGTGCACCTTGAGACTGTGTCCTCTTGTTCTGCTGCTGGTTGCCTGGGAGAAGAGACCAACCCCCTCCTGGCTACAACCTCCCTTCAGGTAGTTGTGGACAGCAATGAGGTCTCCCCTGAGCCTCCTCTTCTCCAGGCTAAACAGTCCCAGCTCCCTCAGCCTCTCCTCATAGGGCTTGTGCTCAAGGCCTCTCCCCAGCCTCGTTGCCCTTCTCTGGACATGCTCCAGCAATTCAACATCTTTCCTAAACTGAGGGGCCCAGAACTGGACACAGTACTCAAGGTGTGGCCTAACCAGTGCTGTGTACAGGGGTACAATGACCTCCCTGCTCCTGCTGGCCACACTATGCCTGATACAGGTCAGGATGCCATTGGCTCTCTTGGCCACCTGGGCACACTGCTGGCTCATGTTCAGGTGGCTGTCGACCAGTACCCCCAGGTCCCTTTCTACCTGGCTGCTCTCCAGCCACTCTGACCCCAGCCTGTAGCTCTGCATGGGATTGTTGTGGCCAAAGTGCAGCACCTGGCACTTGGACTTGTTGAATGCCATCCTGTTGGACTCTGCCCATCTGTCTAGACGGTCAAGGTCCCTCTGCAGAGCCCTTCTACCTTCTAACAGATCAACACCTGCTCCCAGCTTGGTGTCATCTGCAAATTTACTGATGATCTCTGAGGGCTATTGCAACCAATACAATTCTATGATTCTACAGTTCTGTGAGGTGGGATGACATCCCATACCACCTGCACAAGTTTTCTTGGGCATTTGAAAGATAGAGAGTCTTATTTTCTCATACCATTGTCAGAAGGAGGCCATCAGATTATCTTCATCCATACTGTCAAGCCATGCAACCCACAGTAGAGACCAATCTTATGGCAGAAATGTTTTCTCACCTCTCAGTATTGTTTAGAATCATAGAATTGTTTGGGTTGGAAGGGACCTCAGGGATCATCCAGTTCCACCCCCTCTGCTATGGCCAGGGACACCTCACACTACAACAGGTTTGTCACAGCCACATCCAGCCTGGCTGCAAAAACCTCCAGGGATGAGGCTTCCACCACCTCCCTGGGCAAATTGTTCCAGTGTCTCACCACCCACATGGGGAACAATTTCTTCCCGACATCTAATCTAACTCTACCCATTTGGGATTGTTGACTTCATTCTCAAAGGCTCTGCTCTGGCTAAAACTTCACTGCTGTCACAGCAGGTCTCTTAAGGCCCAAAGCATTCTATGATTCTAGGGCAGATACAATTACTGCATCTATTATATCTTGACCTGCTGCTGATGTAAAATGCTTACAGAGATCTAGCAGCAAATTCCCTAATAGCAACAGAGGTTTTTGTTAGCAAGAGTGCTTTAGCTCCTGTAGATTACACCCACTCCCTCCAGAAACAGAAATGATGAGAGCAGAAGAAATTTTGTGTCATTGTCAATTTTTATATGCTTGCCCTTGTTGAACTTCATGAGGTTCCCCTCTAGCCAACTCACCAGCCTGCCCTCTTTGATCTGGCTCCATACGAAAATTCTCATCCTCTAGTTTTGCTTCTCTCTCTTTCCCATTTTTTCTCTTTTCTTTTCTTTTCTTTTCTTTTCTTTTCTTTTCTTTTCTTTTCTTTTCTTTTCTTTTCTTTTCTTTTCTTTTCTTTTCTTTTCTTTTCTTTTCTTTCTTTTCTTTTCTTTTCTTTCCTTTTCCTTTCCTTTCCTTTTCTTTTCTTTCCTTTTTCCTTTCCTTTCCTTTCCTTTCCTTTCCTTTCCTTTCCTTTCCTTTCCTTTCCTTTCCTTTCCTTTCCTTTCCTTTCCTTTCCTTTCCTTTCCTTTCCTTTCCTTTCCTTTCCTTTCCTTTCCTTTCCTTTCCTTTCCTTTCCTTTCCTTTCCTTTCCTTTCCTTTCCTTTCCTTTCCTTTCCTTTCCTTTCCTTTCCTTTCCTTTCCTTTCCTTTCCTTTCCTTTCCTTTCCTTTCCTTTCCTTTCCTTTCCTTTCCTTTCCTTTCCTTTCCTTTCCTTTCCTTTCCTTTCCTTTCCTTTCCTTTCCTTTCCTTTCCTTTCCTTTCCTTTCCTTTCCTTTCCTTTCCTTTCCTTTCCTTTCCTTTTCTTCTCTTTTCTTCTCTTTTCTTCTCTTTTCTCCCTTCTCTTCCCTTCCCTTCCCTTCCCTTCCCTTCCCTTCCCTTCCCTTCCCTTCCCTTCCCTTCCCTTCCCTTCCCTTCCCTTCCCTTCCCTTCCCTTCCCTTCCCTTCCCTTCCCTTCCCTTCCCTTCCCTTCCCTTCCCTTCCCTTCCCTTCCCTTCCCTTCCCTTCCCTTCCCTTCCCTTCCCTTCCCTTCCCTTCCCTTCCCTTCCCTTCCCTTCCCTTCCTTTCCTTTCCCTTCCCTTCCCTTCCCTTCCCTTCCCTTCCCTTCCCTTCCCTTCCCTTCCCTTCCCTTCCCTTCCCTTCCCTTCCCTTCCCTTCCCTTCCCTTCCCTTCCCTTCCCTTCCCTTCCTTTCCCTTCCCTTCCCTTCCCTTTTCATTCATCCTTCTTAGGATGCACTGCTAACCTACTGCACCCTAGTGAAGTATACCTATGACTTCTTCAGCATTCTTTTTGCCTTCAGTAGCTAAAACTATTTTGACTGCAGTTAGGACTGTGAATACTTTGTTTTCTAGTCTCCACTGTTCCTTGCTCATGTAAAGACCTGCTTTTTAAAATGTTTTTTTTAGTTCTATGTAGTTATACAAGCAATGAAAGGGCACCAGACTGAAAGAGGAGAGGAAAAGAAAGGAGACAAAGATGATCAGAGAGCTGGAGGGCCACAAAGATATGAGAGGGCTGGAACACCTCTCCTACAAGGACAGGCAGAGAGAGTTGGGGCTGTTCAGCATGGAGAAGAGAAGGCTCCAGGGAAACCTTAGAGCAGCATTTCAATATCTGAAGGGGACCTACAGAAAGGCTGGGGAGGGACTGTTTAGAAGGGCCTGTGGTGATAGGAAGAGGGGCAATGGTTTGAAACTGGAGCAGGGGAGGTTTAGATAAGACATTGGGAAGTTCTTTACTATGAGGGAGGTGAAACACTGGAACAGATCACCCAGGGATGTGGTGGAGGCACCATCCTGGAAACAATTAAGGTCAAACTAGATGGGGCTCTGAGCAACCTGCTCTAGTTGGAGATGTCCCTGCTGACTGCAGGGGCATTGGACAAGATGACATTTGAGGGTCCCTTGCAACCATAGAATGACAGAATAATAGAATGATTTAGGTTGGAAGGGGCCTCAGAGTTCATCTACTCCAACCTACCTGCCATAGGCAGGAACACTTAGTCTTGAGAAGAGAATACTGAGAAGGGATCTGATCAATGTGTATAAATATCTGAGGGGTGGCTGTCAAGTGGAGGGGTCCAAGCTCTTTTCAGTGGTGCACAGCAATAAGACAAGGAACAGCAGGTACAAGCTTGAACACAGAAGGTTTCATCTCAACATGAGAAGAAACTTCTTTACAGTGAGGGTGACAGAGCCCTGGAGCAGGCTGCCCAGGGAGTTGTGGAGTCTCCTTCTCTGGAGACTTTCCAGACCCACCTGGATGCATTTTTGTGCAGACTACCCTAAGTGACCCTGCTTTTGGCAGGGTAGTTGTACTGGATGATCTCTTGAGGTCCCTTCCAACCTCTAATGTCCTGTGATACATAGAATCATAGAATCAACAAGGTTGGAAAAGACCTCAGAGATCATCAAGTCCAACCTATCACCCAGCACCTCATGACTAACTAAACCATGGCTTCAACTGCCATGTCCAATCCTTTTTTGAACACCTCTCAACTAGCCCAGCTTGCTCAAGGCCTCATCCAACCTGGCCTTGAATCCATCCAGGGAAGGGTTGTGAACACCTCCACAGCCTCTCTGGGCAACCTGTTCCAGAGTCTCACCACCCTTATACTGAAGAACCTCTTCCTGACATCCAGTCTAAACCTACTCTCCCTCAGCTTCAAACCATTTCCTCTGTGATTCTGTGAATTTCTCCTCCACCTACAGTTCCAGTTTAAGTCATATAGTAAAGGTTTCCTTCAGGAAGTTAAGACAGGGATCCCTTACATAACACCCTAAAAAGCATGACCCAAGCATGACCTCCTAGCTTTCAGCAGAGAACACTTTAATAACAGCTTTCAGCAGGCATTTGGAGAGGACACTTTTCCAGGAGGATGCCTGGGTAGCATGCACTCGGTGTGCTGGGGCCACATTGCTTACTCACCTCCTCTGCCCTTTTGGGAATATGCTGGCTTCTGCTAGGGCAGAACAAGTAGCTGCTGGAGCGTGCTGTGCTAGGTCATGATGCTGGCACTGCCCCAGCTGGCACAGGCTGCAGCTTATCTCCCCGCACAAGGAGATGAGCTGGACATGACTATTTATACACCAGACCAGAGCCCTTTCTCCTTAAATTGGATTAGCCCTCTTTAGATTGGATATTAGGAAAAATTTCTTTCCTGCAAGTGTAGTCAGGGATTGGAACAGGATGCCCAGGGAGGTGGTGGAGTCCCCATCCCTGGAGCTGTTCAAGAAATGTGTGGCCATGGCACCTGGGGACATGGTTTAATGGCTGTGGTGGTGGTGGGTTGATGGTTGGATTCAATGATCTTGGAGGCCTTTTCCAACAAAAACAGTTCTATAATTCTGTGGTTCTGTGATTCTATAATTCTGTGATTCTCTGATTCTCTGATTCTGTGATTCTCTGATTCTGTGATTCTATGATTCTGTGTTTCTGTGATTCTGTGATTCTGTGTTTCTGTGTTTCTGTGATTCTATGACTCTGTGATTCTGTGATTCTGTGATTCTTTGATTCTATGATTCTATGATTCTGTGATTCTATCTGACAGATATCTTGAGTCTTCTGTTACTGTGTTAAAACTCAACCCAAACCCTATCCAATGTATTAATACTGTTAGTGGCAGCATAATGTTAATACAAACATTCACTGACACCACTGATCATTTACAGGGAAATGACAGGAGGTGTTCCCACTGCCTAGTTGTTAAGACACTCAAATATCTGTCTGTTGGGTTGAAGGTTGGACTCAATGAGCTTGGAGGTCTTTACCAGCCCAAACAATTCTGTGGTTCTATGATCGATTTTTTATCCATGGGTAATTTCTGATCTAGTGGCTACCTGGCCCTGATGGTTATTGTACCAGGCAGCAGTCTAAGAATAAACACTAAATACTTTACAACTGCTCACCTTTTCCTATTCCCTTGGAAATGGAAGAGCTTTCCAGATGTTCTGCACAGCAGAATTGCACACAATGCTGCTTCAAAAAGGAGCAAGCTTTATGTTAAAGAGGAATCACACTGGTGAGGGAGCAAAGCTAAGTACCAAATAACATTTTCAGCTGACACATCTCATCAGACAGAACCATGCTAAGAGCACCCAACAGCTCATTAACCCAGACATGTTCTGGTGCACACATTTGACCATATCATTACAGAAAATCATGGTGAGCCTGGTTGTCATGCCTCTCTCCTTTTTATTTCCTCCTCCTCCTCTTTAACAGCTGCTCCTCAGCTAGAGACAGCTACAGAATGAGCACATTGAGGCTGCACCTTCTGTTCATTCATGTCCTCATACCTACAGATGCCACCAAGGGGACAGGATGCCTCAGCGAAGGGAGAATGATACCATCTGTGCCATCCCTGACAACTCATCCCAGTGGCCAGGGAAACAGCTCCAGCTTTCATATCCATAAGGGATCTCCTGTATCCCAGTTCAGGATGTCTGTATATTTATGCACTGGGTCTGTGGTGTGTTGAAAATTCCCCCCCAGCGTTAACTTTGCCAGACCAGCTCAGCTGGAAGCAAATGAAAACTGTATTTACAAGCAAAACTCCAATCTACAGTGGAATGCAATGAATATCTACAAAATAGACAATATTGACAATATTTACAGGGATTTACAATTCATAAACACCCCAGGGACCCTCCCTGGCCAAAACCCAGGCAAGCTGCAACAGCTTCTCCCTCCCTGCCTCCCCCTTAAAGGGATAAGAGACAGAAGCAGAGACGTTAAAAGCAATCACAACAATGCAGCCAAGGTCAAGCAGAAGCCAGTTAGTCTCTCTCAGAGTGAAGAGGTGAGAAGAGAGAGAGAAAGATATCTCTCCAATGGGATTGTTTAGAGCTATCATTATTTTCCTTTTTACACCCAATAGTGATTTATTTACATTTCACAACTCTCTGTTCTAGATCTGTGAGAAATTTTGAAGGCATAGCCTAAAGCTACCACAGGGTTATAAGAATCCTAGAAGGGTTTGTGTTGGAAGGGACCTTAGAGATCACCTAGTTCCAACTCCCCCACCATGGGCAGGGACACCTCCTACTAGATCAGGTTGCTCAAGTTCATACCTGGCTTGGATTTTGTTCCTGGCTGGTTTCTCAGCCTCACAGGGAGTGAGAAGGCTCAAAAAAAATCTTCAAATGGTAATGAAAATTAGAGGAATCTTTGACTCTGCCAGTGAAGAATAAAGCTAGGCTCAATTAGGTCTGGTGCTTAGTAGAACTTACTTCTTATAAAATAAAGGCTTCCTTCTAGTTTGTTGTTGTTGTTGTTGTTTGTTTGGTTGTTTTTCTCATTTAATGTTAATTTAGTCTTTTTTTTTCTTCTTGTTAATTCCACAGACTCACAGAACATTGGGGGTTGGAAAGGACCTCTAAAGCTCATCCAGTCCAACCCCCCTGCCAGAGCAGATTACCTAGGGCAGGTCTCACAGGAACGCATCCAGGTGGGTTCTGAGTGCCTGCAGAGAAGGAGAACCTGAGAACATCTGTGAATCATAGTACCAAGTCCCAAAGAGATTTTAGGGATGGACTTGTTTAAAGAGCAGTTGTCTCTGTTGTCCTTGATGTAACATGTTCTTTACTGAACACCCACCTGGCTCCTACCTCCTCTCAGGGAGCTGTAGAGAGCAATGAGGTCTCTCCTCAGCCTCCTCTTCTCCACACTAAACACCCCCAGTTCACTCAGCTGCTCCTCACCAGCCCTGTTTCTCCAGACCCTTCCCCAGCTTTGTTGCCCTTCTCTGGACCTGCTCCAGCACCTCAATGTCCTTCTTGGAGTGAGAGCCCCAAAACTGAACCCAGGACTCTAGGTGTGGCCTCACCTGTGCGGAGTTCAGGGTGACAATCACTTTCCTGGTCCTGCTGGTTACACATTCCTGGTACAGGCCAGGTTGCAAGATGTTTTGAGAGCCACTGGGAGTTTGAAAGCTGAAGTATGAATCTGATTTGATCGTGTTTATTTTTGTTTTCTAGGCCATAAGTGAGAATTTTGTAGCTCCCATAAAACAGTTATTCTGGATTGCACTTTGTGTACTGTCTGTATAATGCAAGAGAGAATTGTACCCAGAAAAATAAAACAGGTTGTGCTCCTGCAGAGATAAGAAACGGAAGAGATGTGAAGGAGTCTCGTTTTATGACTTCCCAGAGTAAAGAATGTTCCTGATAGCTCCTTCTAGGCACAGCAGAAAAATCTAATAGTTTCCCATACAAGCACAAAGAAGGATGTTGATCTCTGCCTAAAGCAATCTGAGACATACAGAGGGAAGCACAAGGGAGGTGTTTGATGTGCACTGCTCTTGATGCAGCACTGATGAAACAGAAAACAATGGGCCTGAGTGCAGGGAAGCCTCATTTCCTATCACAGGAAGCTGAAAGTGCATTTGGGAGCAAGCACAAAAGCTCAGGTGTGTATTAAAATATTCCTGACAAGAGCTGGAGCTCAATGCATGACAGATGCTGAGAAGGAAAGAATCACAAAAAGAGATCACAGCTTCTGTCCCTCTCATTATCCTGCCTGTAATCATGCAACCAGAGTTGCTCTCAGGCTCTACAAGAGCATCACAGAATCATTTTGGTTAGAAAAGACCCCAGCTCTCCCAGCCTGTCTTCATAGGAAAGCTGCTCCAGCCCTCAGAGCATCTTTGTGGCCATCCTCTGGACCCTCTTGGACACATCACTGCAGGTGAGGTCTCCCCAGAGCAAGGCAGAGGGGCAGGATCCCCTCTCTCCATCCCTGGCAACGGGCACTGGCAGCTCAGAAGGCCAAGGGCAGCCTTGGGCTGCCCTTGGCCTTCTGGGCTGCCAGTGCCCTTTGCAGGCTCTCATGTCCTGCTTCTCATCCACCAGCACCCCCAAGTCCTTCTCTGCAGGGCTGCTCTTAATTTAATTAATCCCCCAGCCTGGATTGATAATGAGGATTATCCCAACCCAGATGCAGGACCTTGCACTTGGCCTTTTGGAACCTCCCGATTTTCCCTTCTCATCTTGTCCAGGTCCCTCTGGCTGACATCCAGTCCCTCTGGCATATCAACCACAACACTCAGCTTGGTGTCATCTGCAGACTTGCTGAGGGAAAACCCCAAGCTATCCCCATGTCTTTTCTTCTCCAACATAGGCACTAAGTGAAAATCAGCTGCAAGAACAGGGTATAAATAGAGTCCAAAATGAGGCCTTGGAAGGGATGAATTCGTTCCATGCAGGTGGAGTTCCTGTACCTTTTTCCTCCCAGTTTCCCTTTCAGGTGGTGTTCAGTAAGATGTCTTTTCCCTCAGATACTACAAATGCTGCATTTTGTCTCTTTTTTTTTGGTTTTAGATAAGAATTATGGGAGTGCTGTGATTGCCAGGTCTAGAGTTAATGAAGTGCCATGAGACTTTTGTCATTTGCAAAGACAGCCACAACTGTTTCCTGACAGGGGAAGCAACAGAAAAATGCAGATAGATATTTGAGTGTCTTAACAACCAGGCAGTGGGAACACCTCCTGTCATTTCCCTGGAAATGATCAGTGGTGTTAATGAATGTTTGTATTAACATTATGCTGCCACTAACAGTATTAGTACATTGGGTAGGGTTTGGGCTGGGTTTTACCACAGTGACAGAAGACTCAAGGTATCTGTCAGACAGAATCACAGAACCATAGAATCACAGAATCATAGAATCATAGAATCACAGAATCACAGAATCATAGAACTGTTTTAGTTGGAAAAGCCCTCTAAGATCACTGAATCCAACCATCAACCCAACACCATGATGGCCATTAAACCATGTCCCCAACTGCCATAGCCACAGGTTGCTTGAACACCTCCAGGGATGAGGACTCCACCACCTCCCTGGGCAGCCTCTTCCAATCCCAGACCACTCTTGCAGCAAAGAAACTTTTCCTAATCTTCAACCTAAACCTCCCCTGGCACAATTTCAGGCCATTTCATCTATCACCTGATACCAGGAAGAAGAGACCAACCCTCACCTGGCTCAAATCTGCTTTCAGGGAACTGTAGAGAGCAATGAGGTCTCTCCTCAGCCTCCTCTTCAGTCTAAACACCCCCAGTTCCCTCTGCTGCTTCTCACCACCTGTGTTCTCCAGACCCTTCCCCAGCTTTGTTGCCTTTCTCTGGATACGCTCCAGCACCTCAACGTCCTTTTCGTAGTGAGGAGCCCAAAACTAAAGGCACTACTCAAGGTATGGGCTCACAAATCAATTTCTGTTGCAGTCTTTTGTTTATTGGTTTGTTTGTTTCCGTTCTATGTGGCAGTAGCAGATTGAGCGGTTCCAGAACACCACCTAGTGGCCATGTGCGAGTTTGCAGGCGCCTGCGGTTTCCCCACCCTTGCCGGTTCCCATTACACAGAATGGCAGCATCCCAGTATGGTAGGGCTCGGAAGGGACCTCCAGATGTCATCTTGTCCAGCTCCTCTGCTAGAGCAGCTTCTCTTAGATCAGATTGCACAGGGACGTGTCCAGACAGCTTTTGAAAGTCTCCAGAGAAGGAGACTCCACCACTTGGCACTAGTACTGACTGGGAAAGGTGAGGTAAATTCCTGATTTTCTGCTGTCAGCCTGAGGACTCTCAGAAGAGTAAGAAGAGCATGGAGTTAGAAATTGTGTTATGGCCACATTCCCTGCTCTGGCACAAGACTATCAAATATTTTATCACAAGTTTTCCTGCAGATGAGGTTAATGCGAGGAATTTTGGTGTGATTTCAGTGAAAGGATGGGAAAAGCCCAGGAGCAGAGCCTGATGTGTGCATTCCAATTTGACAAAATAAACTATAATGCGTTGATTTTTAGTTACTTGTGCAAAGGAAGAGAATCAGATCAAGAAGGCAAATCTTCTGGCTCAAAGGCTGAGCTTTTGGAGTTAATTAGACAAAAATGCAACAGAAATCCAGGAGGAAGTCACATATTTCAGAAAGCTGCTTTCTGTGAAGCTTGGCTGTTCATATTCACTGTTCGGGAGGGGGTTTGTCTTCTACTCATTATTATAGAACCATAGAATGGTTTGGGTTGGAAAGGACCTCAAAGATCATCTAGTTCCAACCCCCTGCCATGGGGGTTGCTCAAGGCATCATCCAACCTGACCTTGAATACCTCCAGGGAGGAGACAGCCACAACCTCCCTGGGCAACCTGTTCCAGTGTTTCACCACCGTCACTGGGAAGAATTTCTTCCTAATCTCCAGTCTCAATCTCCCCTCTCCCAGCTCAAAGCCATTGTCCCTCATCCTGTCACTACAATCTTTTGTCAAAAGTCCTTCCTCAGCTCTCCTGTAACTTCCTTTGTGTACTGGAAGGCTGCTCTAAGGTTTCCCTGGAGCCTTCTCTTCTCCAGGCTGATCAGCCCTGACTCAGCCTGTCCCCACAGGAGAGGTGCTCCAGCCTTCTGATCATCTTTGTGGCCTCCTCTGGACCCTCTCCAACAGTTCCAAGTCCTTGTGTTGAGGATTTTCTCCCTTTCAATACCTTTCCCAGGTCTGTAGCATCATGGTTATGTTTCAGAGGTGGCTGCCTGGGTGTAGGAGGTGTGTGCTAAATATACACCTTCACTTAATCAGGCAGGTTTGGAATTTGTTTCTAAGGAGTTCTTCACACTTCTCTAAACAAAACTGAAATCTGTTTCTCTTGCAGATCAGACTCATTCCCTCTGCTGTTGTGGGTGAAAGAGCAGAACCAAACTGCTGTGCTGTATTCCAACATGGAATATCAATTAGAAACAACAAGGCTCTTATTCTTGCCCATGACAGAAGCAAAATTAGGCAAGAAAATAGAAGGATTATTTATAGCCTCCTGTCTTTTGTTTTACTGCCTTCCTTTCCTCTTGTCTTGTACCCAAATTTATTTTCCCTGCTTGCCCAATAAGGATTCAGTTGTTTCTCTGACAATCATTTTTTTTTCCACAGCTCTCCTTCCCTTTTGAGGAAGCTTCTCCCCTCCCCCCCCTCCTTCTTACGTGTTTCAGTCTCAGGAAAATGGCTGCATCTGGAAGAAGATGGAGCACAGTCCTCTCCACATGGTCTCTGAGGGTCTCTAAGTTTCAAAAGGTGAAAATATCTTTCCTGATTGGAATTTCTGAATTTTGTTTATTCCTAAAAAAAAAAGAAAAAAAAAAGAGAAAAAACCCTAAACAAATAAAAAAACCCCAAACAAACAAACCCCCAAAAAACACACCCCAAAAAACCCAACCCCCCAAAAGCTGCTTTAGTCCAAGTTTCTGGCTGATGCTCTCATTTGCCATACGGGCACTAGCATCTAGCTACAGATTTACTGCTTGGGATGCTTCTGACATTCTTTTAAGGAATCTTTGCTATGGTGGAGATTTTCTTTCTTTCTTTCTTTCTTTCTTTCTTTCTTTCTTTCTTTCTTTCTTTCTTTCTTTCTTTCTTTCTTTCTTTCTTTCTTTCTTTCTTTCTTCTTTCTTTCTTTCTTTCTTTCTCTTCTTTCTTTCTTTTCTTTCTTTCTTTCTTTCTTTCTTTCTTTCTTTCTTTCTTTCTTTCTTTCTTTCTTTCTTTCTTTCTTTCTTTCTTTCTTTTTCTTTCTCTTTCTTTCTTTCTTTCTTTCTTTCTTTCTTTCTTTCTTTTTCTTTCTTTCTTTCTTTCTTTCTTTCTTTCTTTCTTTCTTTCTTTCTTTCTTTCTTTCTTTCTTTCTTTCTTTCTTTCTTTCTTTCTTTCTTTCTTTCCTTTCTTCCTTCCTTTCTTCTTTCTTTCTTTCTTTCTTTCTTTCTTCTTCTTTCTTTCTTTCTTTCTTTCTTTCTTTCTTTCTTTCTTTCTTTCTTTCTTTCTTTCTTTCTTTCTTTCTTTCTTTCTTTCTTTCTTTCTTTCTTTCTTTCTTTCTTTCTTTCTTTCTTTCTTTCTTTCTTTCTTTCTTTTTCTTTCTTTCTTTCTTTCTTTCTTTCTTTCTTTCTTTCTTTCTTTCTTTCTTTCTTTCTTTCTTTCCTTTCTTTCTTTCTTTCTTTCTTTCTTTCTTTCTTTCTTTCTTTCTTTCTTTCTTTCTTTCTTTCTTTCTTTCTTTCTTTCTTTCTTTCTTTCTTCCTTTCTTTCTTCCTTTCTTCCTTTCTTTCTTTCTTTCTTTCTTCCTTTCTTCCTTTCTTTCTTTCCTTTCTTCCTTTCTTTCTTTTTTCTTTCTTCTTTCTCTTTCTTTCTTTCTTTCTTTCTTTCTTTCTTTCTTTCTTTCTTTCTTTCTTTCTTTCTTTCTTTCTTTCTTTCTTTCTTTCTTTCTTCTTTCTTTCTTTCTTTCTTTCCTTTCTTCCTTTCTTTCTTTCTTTTTCTTTCTTTCTTTCTTTCTTTCTTTCTTTCTTTCTTTCTTTCTTTCTTTTCTTTCTTTCTTTCTTTCTTTCTTTCTTTCTTTCTTTCTTTCTTTCTTTCTTTCTTTCTTTCTTTCTTTCTTTCTTTCTTTCTTTCTTTTTCTTTCTTTCTTTCTTTCTTTCTTTCTTTCTTTCTTTCTTTCTTTCTTTCTTTCTTTCTTTCTTTCTTTCTTTCTTTCTTTCTTTCTTTCTTTCTTTCTTTCTTTCTTTCTTTCTTTCTTTCTTTCTTTCTTTCTTTCTTTCTTTCTTTCTTTCTTTCTTTCTTTCTTTCTTCCTTCCGAATTCCTTCCTTCTGAATTCCTTCTTTCCTTCCTTCTGAATTCCTTCCTTCCAAATTCCTTCCTTCCAAATTCCTTCCTTCCTTCCTTTTTTCCTCATGGGTTATTTCCACTTATTCTCATTTTCATTTTCATCTGATTAAAGTGCCATGCTAAAAATATAAGTGAAGATTTGATTAATCTGCCTTAGAAATGGATGCATAATTAATGACAAATTGAAATAAAGCCAACTCACAGTGTGAGCCTGGTGGGCAGGGTTTTTTGTTGTGGTTTTTTTTTTTCCCTGCAAATTTGGTCTTTCCCAAGTGATATTCAAACAGCCAAAAGTTTTACTCAGTTTCCTGATCAGGCTTAGGGCTGGATTTGAGTAACTCTCTCTCAGAAAAAAAAAAAAATAGATACTATAATCAAAATGTGCTATCCTCTTCCTACAGCAGATAGTTCTTTACAACCCTGATGTTCTCAGGAGTATATCTGCCTGCTTTATCTACCCAATCTGAAATAGAAAATCAGAGAATTGTTTTGGTTGGAAAAGAGCTTTAAGCTCATTGAGTCCAACCATTCTCTAGCTCTACCAAGGCTGCTGCTAAATCATGGCCTTCAGCACCACATCTCTGGCTCTTTGAAACACCTCCAGGCATGGTGACTCCACCACCTCTCTGGGCAGCCTGTCCCCATCCCTGACCATTCTTGTAGCAAAGCAATTTTCCCTAATATCCAACCTAAACCTCACCTGATGGAACCTGAGGCCATTTCCTCTCATCCTATCACTTCATACTAGGGGCAGGAGACCAATTACCACCTTGTTCCAGCCTCCTTTCAGGTAGTTGTAGAGAGCAATGAGGTCTCCCCTCAGCCTCCTCTTCTCCAGACTAAACAACCCCACCTCCCTTAGCCACTCCTCACCAGCCCTGGTCTCCAGACCCTTCCCCAGCTTGGTTGCCCTTCCCTGGACTTGCTCCTGCACCTTTCTTGTAGTGAAGACCTCAAAACTGAACCCAAGACTCAAGGTGTGGCCTCAAGATGTGCTGAGTGTGTTTTACTCAAAATATGTATTCAAAATATGTGCCTCAGTGAATGGAGGTCCTGTGTGCCTGAAAGGAATGAATTCCATCACATGAAAATAAGGCTGACGTCTTTTGTGATGAGTATTGTTGAAGAGATCACAGAATCACAGAATGGTCTGGGTTGGAAGGGACCTCCAAAGGTCATCCAGTCCAATCCCCTCTGCAGTCAGCAGGGACATCCCCAACTAGATCAGGTTGTCCAGAGCCCTGTTGAGCCTCACCTTGAACATCTCCAGGGATGGAGCCTCAACCACCTCCCTGGGCAACCTGTTGCAGTGTTCCACCACCCTCATGGTTCAGAACTTGTTCCTAACATCCAACCTAAATCTCCTCTTCTCCAGTTTGAAACAGTTGCCCCTCATCCTATCATTGCAGGCTTTTGTAAACAGTCCCTCTGCAGCCTTCTTGCAGCCCCCTTCAGGTACTGGAAGGTTGCTATTAGGTCCCCCTGGAGCCTTTTCTTCTCCATCCCCAGTTCCCTCAGCCTGTCCCCATAGCAGAGTTGCTCCAACCCCCTGATCATTTCCGTGCCCCTCCTCTGGACCCACTCCATCAGGTCCATGTCCTTCCAAATCTATCTGCATATTTATGTGTAGGTGCTAAGCACTACAAATACCTAACTCTGCAATCAGTTTAATTTTCATCTTCGGAGCTGAAGATAATAAAAAGAGGTGAAGCTGATGGCACTACCTGAACTAACCTTTAAGCTAAATCACCTTCATCACGAAAAACAGAAGTCAATTCAAATTCTCCTGTTTCAGCTGTTGGAGGGGGGGTGGGTTGGTTGGTTTTTATATCTAGACACCTTAACATTGGTCTTGCAAGCAAGGCTGCTCAGGAAGTTTAAGTATTGCCATTACTCATCTGGAGCACTGACAGGGTATACATGGGACAGCATCAGGTACCCATTCCACATCAGGGAACAGGAGAGGTGCCTGAGGACTGGAGGAAAGCAAAGGTCACTGCAGTCTTCAAAAAGGAGGACCCAGGTAACTGCAGAGCAGTCAGTCTCACCTCCATCCCTGGGAGGCTGATTGAGCAACTTCTCCTTGTTGCTGTCTCAAGGCACAGCAAGGATAAGAGAGTCATCAGGAGTAGTCAGCGTGGCTTTACCAGGGGGAAGTTGTGTTTGACCAACTTGATAGCCTTTGATGAGGACATAACCAGGTGAATAGAATCATAGAATCCTAGACCTGTTAGGGTTAGAAGGGACCTCAGGGATCATCCAGTTCCAAACTCCCTGCCATGGGCAGGGACACCTCACACTACAGCAGGTTGCTCACAATCACATCCAGCCTGGCTGCAAAAACCTTCAGGGATGAGGCTTCCACCACTTCCCAGGGCAACATGTTCCAGTCTCTCACCACCCTAACATCCAATCTGATATTACCTTCTTCCTAACATCCAATCTGATATTACACATTCCTAGTTTTGCTCCATCCCCCCCATTCCTATCACTCCCTGACACCCTAAAATATCCCTCCCCAGCTTTCTTGTAGCCCCTTTCAGATACGGGAAGGCCACAAGAAGGTCTCCTCAGAGCCTTCCCTTCTCAAGAGTGAACAGCCCCAACTCTCTCAGTCTGTCCTCGTAGCAAAGCAGCTCCAGCCCTCTGCTCATCCTTGTGGCCCTTCTCTGGACACCTTCCAGCACCTCCAGATCCTTCTTGTAACAGAGGCTCCAGAACTGGATGCAGTACTCCAGGTGTGGTCTCAGCAGAGTGGAGCAGAGGGGGAGAATCACCTCCCTTGCCCTGCTGGCCACACTTCTCCTGATGCAGCCCAGGCTCTGCTTGGCTTTCTGGGCTGCAAGTGCTCACTGCTGGCTCATGTTGAGCTTCTCATCCACCAGCACCCCAAGTCCCTTTCCTCAGGGCTGCTTTCCAGCCAGTCCCTGCCCAGTCTCTATTGGTGCTTGGGATTGCTTCAACCCAGATGCAGGACCCTGCACTTGGTCTTGTTGAACCTCATGAGGTTGTCATGGGCTCACCTCTGCAGCCTGTTCAGGTCTCTCTGGATGGATCCCTTCCCTCCAGCCTGTCTGCTGCACCACACAGCTTGGTGTCATCAGGAAACCTGCTGAGGGTGCACTCAATGCCTCTGTCCATGGCACCAACAAGACTGAACAAGACTGAACAAGACTGATCCCAGGACTGATCCCTGAGGGACTCCACTTGTCCCTGGCCTCCACTTGGACATGGACCCATGGACAGCCACTCATGGTAGAGCAGTGGATGTGGTTTATCTTGATCTCAGCAAAGCATCTGACAGCATCTCCCACAGCATCCTTGCAGCTGAACTGAGGCAGCCTGGTCTGGATGATCAGGGAGTGAAGTTGATGGGAACTGGTTGAAGGGAATAAGCCAGAGAGCTGTGGTCACTGGGACAGGGTCTAGTTGGAGGCCTGTGTCCAGTGGGGTCCCTCAGGGGTCAGTACTGGGAGCAGGACTCTGCAGTCTATTTGTGGATATCCTGCCTGAGGGCACAGAGGCACTGCCTGCAGATTTGCTGATGACACCAAACTGAGGGCAGTGGCTGATACCCCTCAGGCTGTGCTGCCATTCAGTGAGACCTGCACAGGCTGGGGAACTGGGGGAGGAGAAGAGGGGGGAGGAATGAGCAGAAAACAGGGAAATAAGGGTAAAGGACAGGTAAAGGAGGTAAAGGTGCAATAAAATGGAGTAAAATAGGGATAAAAAATGAGTGGAAAAAGGGATAAACTAGGGAGAAAAGGGTGAAATGGGGAGAAAATGAGGATAAAAGGGGCAAAATGGGGAGAAATGGGAGGAAAAGGGATGAAAAAGGGGGAAATAGGATCAAAAGGAGGAAAATAGAGAGCAAATGGGAACAAAATGGGAAGAAAGTGAGGATAAAAGGGGCAAAATGGGGAGAAATGGGGAAAAAGGGATAAAAAAGGGGAAATAGGATCTAAAGGAGGAAAATAGGGAGAAAATGGGAATAAAATGGGAAGAAAGTGAGGATAAAGGGGGCAAAATGGGGAGAAATGGGGAAAAAGGGGATGAAAAAGGGGGAAATAGGATCTAAAGGAGGAAAATAGGGAGCAAATGGGAATAAAATGGGAAGAAAGTGAGGATAAAGGGGGCAAAATGGGGAGAAATGGGGAAAAAGGGGATGAAAAAGGGGGAAATAGGATCAAAAGGAGGAAAATAGAGAGCAAATGGGAACAAAATGGGAAGAAAATGCTAAAGGGATGAAGGAATGGGTATAAAAAGAGGGAGAATGGTGGTAAAAAGGGGGAAAAGAGTGATAGAGGATGGGAGCAAAGGACCACATGGGTGGGTTAGGGTACCTGTGTGAGGCAGTGGGCACTGGCATCCAGGAGGGGGACAGGATCAGCCCAGGTTGTGTGGAAGGAGAGGGAAGATGGGACAGAACAAGTCCCACAGATCTGGCTGTCCTGGGGGCTCCTGTGCAGAACCAACCCTTAAAACACACTGAGCTGCAGGAGCATAGTCTTGTCCCTTTTCACATCACACTTCCCTGCAGTGGCTGTCCAGGCAATGGCTCTGCCACAGGGCATCCTTTCACCCCCAGAGATCTGCCTGGAGTGGCAGCAAAGACAGGCTGCTGGAGCTGGCCTCTACTACCCAGGCAAGAGGGACTTTTCATAAGGGTGTCTGGCAATGGGATAAGAGGGAATGGTTTGAAGCTGAGGGAGAGTTGGTTGAGACTGCATCTTAGGAAGAAGTTCTTCAGTCCAAGGGTGGTGAGACTCTGGAACTGGTTGCTGTGGATGCTCCTTCCCTGGGGGTGTTCAAGGCCAAGTTGGATGAAGTCTTGAGCAGTCAAGTCTAGTTGAGAGGTGTCCTCGCCCATGGCAGGGAGTTTGGAATAGATGATCTCTGAGGTCCCTGCCAACCTGAGCCATTCTCTGATTCTGTGATTTTAAACCTTGTACATCCTGGACATGCCTGACCCTCTGCTTTGTCCCTTGAGAGAATCTAGGTTAATATTTAAATGTCCACAGTTAGGTTAGATCAATCCCACCCAGAGAAACTCCATGGAAAATTGTTCTCAGATCTGTGCTAACTTCTGCTGAGCACTGATTGTTCTTCAAAAGACTTTCAGTTTATTAGGAATGGATACAGGGTTCTGCATCAGGAAAGTGAGCACTGGGAAATGATACTTAAAGTCTCCTTATGGAGAAAAAAAATGGAATGGAGCTGTTAGTTTTATTCTGAATTTACTGTCAAATGTTTGCAGCAGGTTGGACTTGCTCTCACCTAAGGGTTAAGGTCCTTTAAGCACCAAAGCTCCACTAAACGTCACAGGTATCCTTCAAAGGAACAAGGCATTTGCAGCTTTTCTCAGGCAAAAGAGAGACTGCTGAGATAACAACTGCTGGCTGTGTTTGCTGAGTGTTCTTTTGTAACCACTGCTTACCTGAGACAAAGCAGCTGAAGATTAGAAAAACCCTGGAATTAGGTGAGGTGAAGGTTGCTGGGCAGTTTCATTTCTCTTGGGAGTGTAACTTAGTCAGACACTGATTTTATCAGAGGTGGGATGGCCTTCATATTCTCAAATCATAATAGAATCCTGATTCTCTCCCTAGTACCAAGGGATAGGACAATAGGAAATGACCTCAGGTTGCACCAGGGGAGGTTTAGTTTGGATATTAGGAAAAGTTTCTTTGCTGCAAGAGTGGTCAGGGATTGGAACAGGCTGCCCAGGGAGGTGGTGGGGTCCCCATCCCTGAAGGTGTTCAAGAAATGTGGGGCCATGGTACCTGGGGCCATGGTTTAATGGCCATGGTGGTGTTGGGTTGCTGGTTGGACTGGATGAACTTAGTGGTGTGTTCCAACTGAAACAATTCTATGATTCTCTGCTGACTTACTAGGAGAAATGAGGTCTTCATAATGACCGCTGATGGAGTAGGATCACAGAGTCAGTTTGGTTGGAAAAGACCTTTAAGATCATTGAGTCCAACCATTCTCTAACTCTACCAAGGCTGGTGCTAAACCATGGCCCTCAGTACCACATTTCTGCCTTATTGAAACCACACAAGACAAACACTACAACTAGCCAGGTGCTGCATGGCCTGCAGACAGGTTGATTTGGCTGCTTCCAATACTTTTATGACTTGAAGGCTGCAGAAATTTGTCCCAAAGCCAAAAGATAAAGGTGCCAATGGCAGCACCTGCCTTTTGTCACTGCTGCTCCTCCACCAGCATCTGGAGCCCTCCCTAGAGCACCTCAGCCCCAACCTAACCTTGCCTGTGCCTGTTTTGGGGTGAGCTCTGTGGAGTGGTGGAGTCACCATCCCTGGAAGTGTTTAAAATAAGACTGGATGAGGCACTAAGTGCCATGGTTTAGCTGATTAGATGGTGTTGGGTGATAGGTTGGACTTGATGATCTCAATGGTCTTTTCCAACCTGGTGTGATGGTTTGAAACTGTCTTTTTAATTTTTCCTTGCAAAGTTCAGAAGAGAGAAAGTGAAAGAATGTAAATAAGTCACTATTGGGTGTAAGAAAGCAAAATAACGATTGTTCTAAACACTTCCATTGGATAGATAGAAATGTTTAAGAACTATTACCCAAAACAAAGTAGGCACTCTGCACATTCTGCGTTCGGCAGTGGGGGCAGTTGCTGGGCTGTCTGGCTGCTGTTTCTTCTTCTCTTCTGGCTGAAGATAACACGTACTGACCTTGGCAGCTAAGTTAACAACTTTCTGCTCTAACTAAACTCTGCTTCTCTGTCCAGGGGAGTCGGGGGGGGAAGCTCCTGGGAGAGGGAGGCCCCCTTTGGGAGGGTCCCCTTGGGGGGAAGCAAAGGGAGCTTGGTTGTGCTTTTCTATTGATTGTATATATTTGTAAGTGTTGTGAATTTTGTATATTTGTACATATTCATTGCATTTCATCTGCTTGTAAATACAGCTTTTCATTTGCTTCCAGACTGGGCTAGCCTGGTTATTGTCGGTGGGGGGGAATTTCAGCTCACACCGACACACTTTTTATTTTGGAGAGGCCAAACCTGTCCGAGGGGTGGTTTCTGCTGAAGGTCCTGGTCACACCTATTGGGTGATGCAAGAAAATGGTGAAATTCAGTGTATTCCACAAAGAAATCTAACTTTGGCTGAGAGAGGTTAAATTCAGAGTGTTGCGCAGATACAGCATCGCGCCCAAGAGGAGAGTTCATGAGATCTACAGTGCATGAACCCTGAGAGCCCTGAGTCACCTGAGAGTCCCTGTTCCTTTCTTCGCTCCATCTGCGAGGAAACAAGCTGTTTGCTGTTTTTTCCTGTGATTTGACTCTTTTGAATCATCTACATCTGAGATAGCCGGAATGGACTATGGTCTTTATTCACCTATTGTTGTAGATATTATTATAGATTAGATAAATGATAGTAGCAGCCAATGGAATTGTTTAGAAGGGGTGGACTGTGATGGTTTGAAACTGTCTTTTTAATTTTTCCTTGCAAAGTTCAAAACAGAGAAAGTGAAAGAATGTAAATAAGTCACTATTGGGTGTAAGAAAGCAAAATAACAATTGTTCTAAACACTTCCATTGGATAGATAAAAATGTTTAAGAACTATTACCCAAAACAAAGTAGGCATTTGGCACATTCTGCGTTCTGCAGTGGGGGCAGTTGCTGGGCTGTCTGGCTGCTGTTTCTTCTTCTCTTCTGGCTGAAGATAACACGTACTGACCTTGGCAGCTAAGTTAACAACTTTCTGCTCTAACTAAACTCTGCTTCTCTGTCCAGGGGGGTCGGGGGGGGAAGCTCCTGGGAGAGGGAGGCCCCCTTTGGGAGGGTCCCCTTGGGGGGAAGCAAAGGGAGATCGATTGTGCTTTTTCTGTTGATTGTATATATTTGTGAATGTTGTGAATTTTTGTATATTTGTACATATTCATTGCATTTCATTGTAGATTTTAGACTCTGCTTGTAAATACAGCTTTTCATTTGCTTCCAGACTGAGCTAGCCTGGTTATTGTTGGTGGGGGGGGAATTTCAGCTCACACCGACACACCTGGTTAATTCTGTGATTCTGTGATTGTTGTCTCTTCATCCAAAGGAAGCAGGCAGGGAACAGGAAGATGACAGCTAGGAAGAAACACAGGGACAATAAGGTTAATAAGGGGATTACTTAATATTTACAAATATCTGCAGGGTGGGTGGCAAGAAGAAGGGGCCAGGCTCTTTTTCAAGGTGCCCAGTGATAGGCCAAGGGGCAATGGGCACAAACTGGAACCCAGGAAGTTCTTTGTCAACATGAGGAAAAAAGTTCTTTGCTGTGAGGGTGCTGGAGCCCTGGAGCAGGCTGCCCAGGGAGGTTGTGCAGTCTCCTTCTCTGGATACTTTCAAAACCCACCTGGATGTGTTCCTGTGTGACCTGCCCTGGGTGATCCTGCTTTGGCAGGTGGGTTGGACTGGGTGATCTCCAGAGGTGCCTTCCAACCCTTACCATTCTGTGATTCTGTGCAATCAGTATTGCAGCACCTCAGCCTTTTGGAAGGGTGGATACATGCCATGGGCAGCACAGATGTGGACATGTTCTGGTCACACTGCTCCCTCTGAGGCATCTGCTGCTGCTCCCCAGGTGCCACACGGAGATCAGACCATTACTCACAGCTTGCTGATCTGGCAGCTCCACTTCAGGGTCACTGCAAACTGTAATTGTAGCAGTTGTGTTCTTCTCATAGGCTGTGTGTTATGGTGTTTCCAGGTGATGCCAAGATGAGAAGACTCTCATTGTGAAAGGCAAAAGCATTTATTGTCTATGTAACTAAGCAAAGCACTAAGCACGAGCAAAAGCAAAAGCAAAGCAAGAGCTTAAGCATAAGCCAAATCGCAAAAGCAATGCAAGAGCTTAAGCATAAGCCAAAGCCTAAAGCCAAAGCCTCCTACTCTGTTACACAGTCATCTTATCTACTTTCCTAGTACAGAGCTGTCACATCCCAGTTGTCTATCCTTTCACTGACATGGGTCCAAGCAAAGCACACAACAGGTGAATACTGACAAACAAGCTTCTCAACATAGCCAGTCTACTTCTGCCTGGTCTTTCTCTTCAGTTACAAGGTGTTTAGAATCATAGAAGCAATCAGGTTGGAAGAGACCTCCCAAGATCATCCAGTCCAACCTATCACCCAGCCCTAAGCAATCAACCAGACCATGGCACTAAGTGCCTCATCCAGGCTTCTCTTGAATATCTCCAGTGATAGCAACTCCACCATCTCCCTGGGCAGCCCATTCCAATGGCCAATCTCTCTGTGAAGAACTTTCTCCTCACCTCCAGCCTATACCTCCCCTGGCACAACTTGAGACTGTGTCCTCTTGTTCTGCTGCTGGTTGCCTGTGAGAAGAGACCAACCCCCACCTGGCTACAACCTCCCTTCAGGTAGTTGTAGACAGCAATGAGGTCACCCCTGACCCTCCTCTTCTCCAGGCTAAACACCCCCAGCTCCTTCAGCCGCTCCTCACAGGGCTGTGCTCCAGACCCCTCACCAGCTTCATTGCCTTTATCATTCTGGACACGTTCCAGTCCCTCAATATCTCTCTTGAACTGAGGACCCCAGAACTGGACACAGCTTACATTCTTTCCAACTGAAAGACAAAACATAGCCTCCTCCAAAGTTGTTTCAAGGTTTGCTATCTTCCTACAGCAAACAGGGAAGGGAGATAGAGACCTCTGTGTGTGAGTCACCTCTTGTTGCCCAGCCCTCCCCTTTCATTATAAAAGCCACAAAGAGCTGCTGGCTGATGACCAGTCACAATGCAGCCTTACCTTGCCATACCTGCTCTCCTCATAGCCACTGCTGCCCTGAGCCCAGCCACTGCCACA
The DNA here is from genome assembly GCF_027791375.1 of Indicator indicator. Taxonomy (NCBI): domain Eukaryota; kingdom Metazoa; phylum Chordata; class Aves; order Piciformes; family Indicatoridae; genus Indicator; species Indicator indicator. Next base: position 149,819 of record NC_072036.1, read on the forward strand.
GCACAGGGTGAAAACGATGCCACTGGAGAAGATGCCTACCCCCGACTGTGGGAGCATGTCCCGGGCAGCCTGACGGACTTCCCAGTAAAGGACAACAAAATCCTCATCAATGCTTGGAACTACCTACAGAGACTAGGAATGTACAAGATACTGATAAATTCTTCAGGCAAATACTTCATAGCCCCTCGATCCCAGGATGCTGGCAACATTCTCTGGGGATTGCCACTGCAGCATGGGTGGCAGTTTCATACAGGTAGGACTTATGGCCTTAAGTTTCTAGAGCAGCAAAATCTCTACCAGACCCACTTGGGGGTCACTCTTTGCAAGATTTCTGCCTCATAAACTCAGAACAAGCCCAATTAGTAGTTAATTTGCTGTATTCTAACTGTATCTGAGTACCAAAGTGTAGCTGGATAATGGTAGGTAGAGAATAGTAAGACTCAGTAATCTCAAAAGGTCAGAATATACTAAATTAATTACTAATTTGCTATATTATAACTCTAACTACCTAATTGTAGCTGGATAATAGTTAGACTCAATAATCTCAAAAGGTCAGAATATAGCAAATTAATTACTAATTTGCTATATTCTAACTCTATCTGACTACCAAATTGTAGCTGGATAATGGTAATTAGAGAATAGTTTGACTCAATAATCTCAAAAGGTCAGAATATACCAAATTAATTACTAATTTGCTATATTCTAACTCTGACTACCAAATTGTAGTTGGATAATAGTAATTAGAGAATGGTTGAACTCAATGATCTTAAAAGGTCAGAATATACTAAATTAATTACTGATTTGCTGTATTCTAACTCTATCTACGAAATTGTAGTTGGATAATGGTAATTAGAGAATAGTTTGACTCAATCTCAAAAGGTCAAAATATACCAAATTACTAATTTTGCTATATTCTATCTATCTACCAAACCGTAGTTGGATAATGGTAATTAGAGAATAGTTAGACTCAATAATCTTAAAAGGTCAAAAAATACCAAATTAATTACTAATTTGCTGTATTCTAACTCTATCTAACTACCAAATTGTAGTTGGATAATGGTAGTTAGATGATGGTTGGACTCAACAATCCCAAAGCTCAGAATATGCCAAATTAGTCACTGATTTGCTATGCTCTGACTACCAAATTGTAGTTGGATAATGGTAGTCAGGTGATGGCTGGACTCAATGATCTTAAAGTTCTTTTTCCAACCAAAAATCTTCCTTCTGTGATTCTATGAATAGCCTCAGACAGTGTAAATTTTGAGCTAAGCTGCCAGTTTGAAGAAGAAATTGTCAATGAAGGGAACAGCCTTGTCTTGATGAGCAATAGGTCATTAAATTTCCTAATGAGAAAAGGTATTGCTCACACAGGACTGCTCAGAACCCAGAAGGGCTGTGGTTTAGATGGGCAGTAGGGTGTTTCCATTTTGTGGTGGAGCTTGATGGTCTGAGAGGTCTTTTCCAACCTTAACAATCCTGTGATTCTTAATGATCCCCTATTTCAGTTGCTCCTGTTTGCAGTAGGTATCCCAGTCTCACAGTATATCAGAGGTTTGAAGGGACCTCAAGAGAACATCAGGTCCAACCCCCTGCAAGGGCAGGTAGATTTCATGGCCTGCAGTCTTCCTCTGCTGGTGGTTTGAGTTTCATTCCTTTATTCATTCCTTATGTTCACCCCAGCCTCTGAGAATTTGTTTCTATTCAATCAATTTAGGAGTTGTCTCATTACTTTCTAAATTATATATATATATATTTTTTTTTTTGTTGTTTGTTTGTTTTTGTTAGGAACAAAATAAAGTTTGTTCTGTTTGCTCTTTCTTTTGGTTTGGCTTGGTTTTGCTTTTGGTGTCTGAATTCTAATGGCTCATCCTCCAGAAGCTGGTTGTTATTTGAGGCAGTCACTCGTGTTTGCTTGTTGGCAGACACAGAAACACCTCTGACATAGAATCATAGAATCAGTCAGGGTTGGAAGGGACCACAAGGATCATCCAGTTCCAACCCCCCTGCCATGGGCAGGGACACCTCACACTACATCAGGCTGGCCAGAGCCTCATCCAGCCTGGCCTTAAACACCTCCAGGGATGGGGCCTCAACCACCTCCCTGGACAACCCATTCCAGGCTCTCACCACTCTCATGGGGAAGAACTTCTTCCTCACATCCAGCCTGAATCTCCCCACTTCCAGCTTTATTCCATTCCCCCCAGTCCTATCACTACCTGAGATCCTAAAAAGTCCCTCCCCAGCTTTCTTGTCCCTTGAGGCTAAAGCTGCAATGTCTGATCAAAGGCTTTGTCAGAGAACTTGTTCTTCCACATTCTACTTCACATGCAGCAGGCAGTGAAGGTTTCCTTTCCAAGCCAGAGCTGACTTGCTTTGCTCCAATCCCTACTATTCTATGACTCTATGAATTCCAGGTGCAAGAACATAAAGATTCAGGTAGTGTTGTATGTCCAAAGAGTAAGAAAGTTTGTACCAGCATTCATGAAGAAGGAAAAATGGGAGAAGGAAACAGAAGTATTTTTTACATTAGCAGTGGATGAGACATTAAGTATGGAGAAGAGAAGGCTCCAAGGTGACCTTCTTGTGGCCTTCCAGTATCTGAAGGGGGCTATAAGAAAGCTGGGGAGGGACTTTTTAGGATATCAGGTAGTGATAGGACTGGGAGGAATGGAATGAAGCTGGAAGTGGGGAGATTCAGGCTGGACATGAGGAGGAAGTTCTTCCCCATGAGAGTGGTGAGAGCCTGGAATGGGTTGTCCAGGGAGGTGGTTGAGGCCAGGCTGGATGAGGCTCTGGCCAGCCTCATCTAGTGTGGGGTGTCCCTGCCCATGGCAGGGGGGTTGGAACTGGATGATCCTTGTGGTCCCTTCCAACCCTGAATGATTCTATGGAGGAAAGAATGTTTAAAGATTCTATGATTCTATTCCAGAGAGACTGTTCACAGAGGCCTGCAGGGACAGGACAAAGGGCAATGGCTTCAAGATTTGCATTGGATGCTAGGAACAAGTTCTGCACCATGAGGCTGGTGGAACACTGGAACAGGTTGCCCAGGGAGGCAGCTGAAGCCCCATCCCTGGAGATATTCAAGGTCAGGCTCGACAGGGCTCTGAGCAACTGCAGTTGAGACTGCAGAGGGGCTTGGACTGGATGACCTTTGGAGGTCCCTTCCAGCCCAAACCACTCTGTGATTCTATGAGTCTGTGGCATGGAGCTAAATGTAGAAAAGGGATAAAGCAGAGCTCAAGTGAATCAAAGTTAGGTTGTGTCAGATTAAATCAGTATCTTCTTTTCTGGTAGGAGTGATGTTTTGGCAGAGTCCAGAAGTGCATTTCCCCCTTTTGTAAACTCATAGAAGGAGTGTTTTTAATGACCCTTTATAAAACGAGAATGAGACAGAGAATAGCAAATCTGGGGAAAAGAACATCTGAAGGAGGACTCAGTGATGAATGCTGCTAAAGTATGTTTCCAGCTAAATGGAGGATAGGCTCAGAGATCTGAAATCATCACTCTTGAGAACTACTGCCTTTAGCTTTTTCATTAACAGCCTTGCCAGAGAGACAGTAAAGGAATCTTGCTGATGAGGTTGCAAATAGTTGCTAAGGACATACAGCTGAGAGGCACAGAAAGGTAGCTGGGGTAGATGTGAAGGCTGAAATAACAATGGTGTTAAGCACAGGGAATAGGAGGGAGCAGGGAGAACAAAACTGGAGTGCAGACCAAGAAGTGGGGTTAGTGCCTCCATCTCCAAGTAATTTATTGATCTCTTACAATTATCACTCATACAGCTCAGGCCTCCTCATTGGCCCAAAACACCTGAGCTAGCAGCCTTTGGGAAATCTCACATACAATTCTTCTGCCACATTTTGTCTCCTTTTCCTTCTTTTGCTCATCCTCTTTGCACACCAAGGGGAAGCCCTGCCATCCAAGGAAAGGCTGAGAGAGCTGGAGTTTTTCAGCCTGGAGAAAAAACGGCTTGGGGGAGATTCCCATTGGACAGCAGAAGAAAATGTTTCCCCATAAGCACAGTCAGACACTGGAATCATCTCCCAAGGGAAGCAGTGGAATCCCCTACGCTGGACAACTTTAAGATTCAGCTTGCCAGGCTGCTGGGCCAGCTCATTTCAGCTCCACTATCACCTAGAAAGGATGGACCAGATGATCCTTGGGGTCCCTTCCAACCTGGCACTCTGTGATTCTCTGACCAATTTGTGTTGCTTCTCCAGCTCCAGGGGAGTCTCCTCCACACCTCCTGAATTATTCACCAGCTACTAAGTAAATGATGGAAAAGAAAATCCTTAGTGTCTTTCCATGCCACTTTCCCAGTCTGATTGGTCCTTTTTCCCCAAACTCAGAGGATATTTGCACTGCAAATTAAGAAATGATTACCAGGACACTGAGCAGTTAAACACTCTTCTGTCCCTTAATGCCAGGCTGCTGGGCCAGCTCATTTCAACTACACCATCACCTTGGATGGTTGGACCAGATGACCCTTGGGGTCTGTGGTGGGTTGAAAAATCCCCCCTCCCCCCCAGCATTACATTTGCCAGCCCAGCTCAGTTGGAAGCAAATGGAAGCTGTGTTTACAAGCAAAACTCCAATTTACAATGGAGTGCAATGAATAGGTACAAAAATAGATAGGATTTGCAATATTTACAGGGATTCATAATTGATAAGCAGCACAAGAACCCCCCTGGCCAAAGAGCAGGGGAAGCTAATAGCTTCTCCCTCCCTGCCCCCCTCCCCCCACCTTGTACACAAAAGGGACAAGAGAAAGGAGCAGAGAGATGTTAGAACTTAGCCAAAACAATGCAGCCAAGGTCAAACAGAAGCCAGTTAGTATCTCCCAGCTCCAGGAAAGAGAGAAGAGAGAGAAATGATTTGCCAGACTAATTCTTATGGTAGATATCTCTCCAATGGGATCGCTCAGAACTATCATTATTGTCCTTTTCACACCCAGTAGTGATTTATTTACACTTTACCACCTTTCTGTTCGAGATTTCTGAACAGTTTTTACAGGCATAGCCTAAAACTACCACAGGGTCTCTTCCAACCTGGCACTCTGTGACTCCATGATGCTGGGAACTACTGCTGCATATTTCACACCCTGTGTGAAAGTAGAATCTTGGGGGGGGAAACCCCAAATCTTTCTGTAAATGTTAATAAATACAATTTTTCATGCAACAAACCCATCCTGTTGAACTGCATTGCACTGCCAGTTCATGCTCTCAGTGCTCTCCTCCTTTGGAGACTTTCAAGACCCATCTGGATGTGTTCCTGTCCAACCTGTGCTAGGTTCTATGGTCCTGCTCTGGCAGTGGGGTTGGACTTGATGATCTTTGGAGGGGGTTGGACTTGATGATCTTTGGAGGGGTTGGACTTGATGATCTTTGGAGGTCCCTTCCAAGCCCTAACATCCTGTGATCCTGTGATCCTCTGCTACTGAAGGCTGGAGGCTTGAACAACCAGCATGCCACAAAGCACAAGTCAGCTGGAGAGGATAATTAGGATAATCAGCATGCATGTGGTCCCTGACCATCTCCTACTCTTGAGCAAAATCTCTCAGAAGATTTGGGGGTTTCAAGGATGTAATGAGATTTAGTCCTGGCCTGACAGGGCTGCCACTGTCATTACTGAGCTGATTCATCAGTGTAAGGGTTCTGCAGGGCAGAGCTTGGGAGCTTCTGGAACAGCTCAACTCATTGGACTTGACACTTCAAGCAGGCTTCCTGCCTCCCTCCATGACTAATTACCAGAGAGTGTGCATGTCCATAGTGCTTGCAGGAATGAGGCTGTCTCTACATGCCACCTGCTTAAAGCCAAACATGCCTCACATGCTCTCAGCAGCATTTGTGACAGGTCTTGTGCTTGCTACACAGAGGCCTGGAAACCCTACTCACCAGGTACACCCAGGTTGGCACACTCAGCTCCACAGCCAGGCCATGCACCATGAACCTGCACGGGATTCTGCAGCACACAGCCCAGTTAGGGGAGACAATTCCAACCATGTTTAATTTGTGCCCTTCTGCTCATTAAGCAGCTCTCCTGCACTGGCAGCCTTGCACCTGCTGGAAACAACCCACCAGCTCTGCATGTGTTCATGTCCCTGCATGTGTTTCTATCTCCATTCCTGATGTCCTGCTTTCCAATGGTTCCAGAGATTCTCTCCCACAGCATCCTCTTGGAGGAACTGACTGCTCTTGGCTGGGATAGGAACATGACATATTGGGGGAAAAAAATTGCAGGGTGGTTGGGCCCAGAGAGTGGGGAGGGAATGGAGGGAAAGCCAGTTGGTGGCTGGTCACAAGTGGTGCTCCCCAGGGCTCCGTGTTCAGGCCAGGTCTGCCTAACATCTTTAGCAATCATCTGTATGAAGGGATTAAGGCATGATGAGAGTGATTAGGGACTTGAGCATCTCCCCTGTGAAGAGAGACTGAGAGCCCTGGAGCTGTTTAGTCTGGAGAGGAGAAGACTGAGAGGGGATCTGATCAATGTCTATAAACAGCTGAGGGGTGGGTGTCAAGTGGAGGGGGCCAGGCTCTTTCGGGTGGTGCACAGTGATAGGACAAGGAACAATGGGTTCAAACTTGAACATAGAAGATTTCAGCTCAACATGAGGAGAAACTTCTTTACAGTGAGGGTGGCAGAGCCCTGGAACAGGCTGCCCAGGGTGGGTTGTGGAGTCTCCTTCTCTGGAGACTTTCAAACCCCACCTGGATGCATTCCTGTGCAGACTACCCTAAGTGATGCTGCTCTGGCAGGGGGGTTGGACTTGATGATCTCTGGAGGTCCCTTCCAACCTCTGATATACTGTGAGACTGTGAGACTGTGATCCTCAGCAAGTTTGCAGATGACAGCAAACTGTATGGGAATGTTGATCTGCTAGAGGGGAGAGAGGCTCTGCAAAGGAATCTGGCCAGGCTGGATCAATGAGCTGAGATCAGTTGTTTGAGATGTAACAAGGCCAAGTGCTGGGTCCTGCACTTGGGTCATAACAACCCCATGAACCCTGCAGGCTTGAGGCAGGAAAGCTGCCCAGCAGAAAAGGACAGGGGGTGCTGGGTCACAGCCATCAGAGCATGAGCCAGGGTGAGCCCAGGTGGCCAGGAAGACTACCAGCATCATGGCCTGGATCAGCAATAGTGTGGCCAGAAGGACCAAGGCAGTGATTGTCACCCTGTACTCAGCACTGGTGAGGCCACACCTTGAGTCCTGGGTTCAGTTTTGGATTCCTCACTCCAAGAAGGACGTTGAGGGGCTGGAGCAGGTCCAGAGAAAGGTGAAAGGTCTGGAGAACAGGGCTGGGGAGAAGCAGCTGAGGGACCTGGGGTTGTCCAGTCTGGAGAAGAGAAGGCTGAGGGGAGACCTCATTGCTCTCTACAACTCCCTGAAAGGAGGTTGGAATGGGGTGGGGGTCAGGCTCTTCTCAAAGTGCAGTATCAGGTGATGGAACAAGAGCAAATGGCCTGGAATTGTGCCAGGGGAAGGTTAGGTTGGAGATGAGGAAAAATTTCTTTGCTGTAAGAGTGGTCAGGGATTGGAATAGGCTGCCCAGGGAGGTGGTGGAGTCCCCACCCCTGGAGGTGTTCAAGAAATGTGTGGCCATGGCACCTGGGGACGTGGTTTGATGGCCATGGTGGTGTTGGGTTGATGGCTGGACTTTAATTTAGAGATCTTTTCCAACCCAAATAATTCTATGCTTCTGTGATTCTCTAATGTATTTACAGTGGGGAATAAATCAAAGTGTAAACCACAATCCCTTTACTACACCCTGCATGAATGCTGACAGAGAAGCACAACTGCTCTGAGGAGAAGCAGTTTATGAAGCAAACCAACGGTAATTGTTGTGCTTCTCTGAGCACAGTTCTGCATGCTTTGTTCCTATGTGTTATTTCCTTTGATTCAGGGAGACTGGCAGATCCTTCCAGTGCAACTTCCTGTGGCCATGAAGATGGAGACCTCCTGTGCATATCTGTAAGGAGCTGGTGGTCCTGTAAGTAAATCTTGCTGTACTTCTTCTCCAAAAGTATGAGCAGTGTCCTAGAAGGCAATTCAGAATCTTTCTTCCCCTTAGGCTTCTACATTACAAAGTAATTTCAGTGCTGCAGAATTCTCCACCAAAAACTTGCATCAAGGCATCTGAGCGTGAGTAAATGAAAGTTAATTGGCCTTGAGAACTTACTTGAGGAAGGAAAAAAAAAGGTGCAAATTTTGCAGCCTTAATAAGGTTTGGACTGCAAAAATGGAGGTACCTGCATGCACCATGGTGTAGCAAACACCATGCTGGGTGTCTGTATTTATAGGCACTGTGGTAATCACAGCTCTCATTAATCCAAAGCAGATTTGTTGTTTAGAGGTCAGTACTTCAAGCTAGAATTTACTGTGAGAATGCCAGCAGGAATCTTTGTGATTCTTGCCTCACCCTGGGTAATGCAAACCTGCCAGGACTCTGCTTCCTTCAGTTGCACCTTGACCACTTCACTGTGGTAGTGAACTGCAGAGAAGGAAATAAAGGGAGACTTTGTGCCAGTGGATCTCCAAATAACTCCATTACCTTCATTACAGAATGGTAGGGGCTGGAAGGGACCTCCAGAGATCATGAGGGATGGTGACTCCACCACCTCCCTGGGCAGCCTGTTCCAATCCCTGACTACTCTGGCAGCAAAGATATTTTTCCTCATCTCCAACCTAACCCTCCCCTGATGCAACCTGAGGACATTTCTTCTTGTCCTATCAGTAGCTGGGAAAAGAGACCAATCCTCCCCTCACTCCAGCCTTCTCTCAGGATGCATAAAAGAGGGATTTATGCAAACAGTACTCCTGGAGTACTTCTTAGGCTTTCTGTACTTACTTTACAACAAATATTTGAGAGACTTCTGATGTCCCATCCATGACAAACTATAAGGGTCTCAATTTTCTCAGCAGTTTGTCCTTCCCTCCAAAGTGTAGCACACTGTCAGCTCATGCAAGGCTCTTGAAGGACAATATACAAATGGATACCAGAAACCATACCTCAATCAATACAGATACCAACATTGGGGTGCATTTCAGTGCCAATGGCCAACTTCTGGACACAACTGTATCAGCAGCAAATTAGGACCATAGAATGGTTCTTTGTGCCAATGGATCTCCAAATAACTCCATTATCTTCGTTACAGAATGGTAGGGGCTGGAAGGGACCTCCAGAGATCACGAGGGATGGAGACTCCACCACCTCCCTGGGCAGCCTGTTCCAATCCCTGACCACTCTTGCAGCAAAGAAATTTTTCCTCATCTCCAACCTAGAACATAGAACATCTCCAACATGGAACCATAGAATGGTTCTATGCCAAAAACAAAGCAAGCAATGTTCTCCTCCTATGCCAAAAACAGCAAGCAATGTTCTCCTCCTATGCCAAAAACAAAGCAAGCAATGTTCTCCTCACTTTTCTTATGTTCACAGAGATCTTAAATCACAGAATCATAGAATGGTTTGGGTTGGAAGGGACCTTAAACATCATCCAGTTCCAACCCCCTGCCATAGGCAGGGACACCTCCCACCTCCCACCAGGCCTCATCCAACCTGGCCTTGAACACCTCCAGGGAGGGGACAGCCACAACCTCCCTGGGCAACCAGTGCCAGTGTGTCACAACCCTCACTCTGAAGAATTTCTTCCTAATCTCCAGTCTCAATCTGCCCTCTCCCAGCTCAAAGCCATTGTCCCTTGTCCTGTCACTCCCAGCCCCTGCCAGAAGTCCCTCCCCAGCTCTCCTGTAGCCCCCTTCAGGTCCTGGAAGGCTGCTCTGAGGTCTCCCTGGAGCCTTCTCTTCTCTAGGCTGAGCAGCTCCAACTCTTCTAGCCTGACCCCATAAGGGAGGTTCTCCAGCCCTCTGATTATCCTTGTGGTCTCCTCTGGACTCTTTCCAGCCATTCCAGGTCCTTCTTATGTTGGGAACCTCAGAACTGGATGCAGTGCTCCAGGTGGGATCTCAGGAGAGCAGAGCAGAGAGGGAGAATCCCTCTCTCATCCTGCTACTTCTCCTGCTCTGGATGCAGCTCAGCACACAGCTGCCTGCTGGGCTGTCAGTGACCATTGCTGGCTCCTGGGGAGTTTGTCACCAACTGACACCCCCAAGGCTTTCTCCTCAAGTCTGCTCTCAAGCACCTCCTTGCCCAGCCTGAATTTGTACCCTGACCCAGGTGCAGGACCTTGCACTTGGCCTTGTTGAACTTCCTGAGGTTGGCTGGCATGGGCCCACGGGCCCACCTCTAAACCCTGTCCAGGTCCCTCTGAATGGTTCCCTTCCCTCCAGCATGCCAACAGCTGCCTTTGGTATGGGCAAGGGATCATTTCTCCCCATGGGAATTATTCTTCTGCTTGTGGTCGACACCTTTTCTTTTTTGACTCCTTGCTGCAGGCATGAACTACTACCTGGCTGTCATACCCTTCCTGGGGGCAGTGGATGCTGGCCTCTTTGGGCAGCTGCCCCATGAGATAGAGATATTGCCACCAGAGGAGCAAGAGGCTGATTTCTGCTACAGCATTGCTGGCTGCCGCGCTCGCTTCCCCAGGCTGATGGATGAGTGGAAAGCCTATTTTGAAGTACATTATTTCCCTTCTCTCTCTCTTCTCTCTCTCTTTTTTTGATTTTGTCATATTTTGTAGGAAATGATTCCAGAATATTACCTTTAAAAGCTGTTACTGCTGCCATTTGTAAGATTTAGAGAGCCTGCTTTGCTTTTAATAACAGCTTGATCTAAAAGCAAGGAATGAAGAGCGTGGCACAAAGCGAGCCAGAGATTAAAAACAAGGTCCAGGATTTGTGCAGGCTGTGAATTGTCTTCCTTCCTTTGAGATAATTCTGTAGTTTGGAGTGTGTCCCAAGAGGCTGTTTTGTTAACAGTTACATTTGAATTCTTCCTGTACTGCTTATGATGTGAGCAATGCAAAATAAGGATGCAGGAGAGAGCATTACCCTTGAGAAATGGCCTTGCAGTGGTTATCACAGGATCACAGTCTCACAGTGTATCAGAGGTTGGAAGGGACCTCCAGAGATCATCAAGTCCAAGCCCCTGCCAGAGCAGCATCACTTAGGGTAGCCTTAGGGAATGCATCCAGGTGGGGTTGGAAAGTCTCCAGAAAAGGAGACTCCACAACCTCCCTGGGCAGCCTGTTCCAGGGCTCTGTCACCATCACACCAAAGAAGTTTCTCCTCATGTTGAGGTGAAACCTTCTGTGTTCAAGCTTGAACCCGTTGTTCCTTGTCTTACCACTGTGAACCACCCAAAAGAGCCTGGCTCCCTCCACTTGACACCCACCCCTCAGCTATTGATAGACATTAATCAGATCCCCTCTCAGTCTTCTCTTCTCCAGACTAAACAGCCCCAGGGCTCTCAATCTCTCTTCATAGGGGAGATGCTCAAGTCCCCTAATCATCCTCGTGGTTTTACAGGGGTTCACTTACTCCTCTGAAGAGCTAAAAGGAGAAAATGTTGAAAATTCATTCAGAACGACACTTGTTCATGCAAGTAGATCATAGAACTGTCAGGGTTGGAAGGGACCTCAAGGATCATCCAGTCCCAACCCCTCTGCCATAGACAGGGACACCTTACACTATATCAGGTTGCTCAGAGCCACATCCAGCCTGGCCTTAAACACCTCCAAGAATGAGGCTTCCACCACCTCCCTGGGCAATCTATTCTCTTTTCTCCTCATTCAACTGTACCCTAATCCCAAGGATTACAATATTCCTTACTTCATAGAATCTCAGAATGTCAGGTTGGAAGGGACCCTAAGGATCATCTGGCCCAAGCTTTCTAGGTGATAGTGGAGCTGAAATGAGCTGGCCCAGCAGCCTGGCAAGATAAGTCTTGAAATTGTCCAGTGTAGAGGACTCCACTGCTCCCTTTGGGAGATGATTCCAGTGTCTGACAGTGCTCATGGGGAAACATTTTCTTCTGCAGTCCAATGGGAATCTCCCCAGCAGTAACTTGTCCCCATCCTTCCTTGTCTTTTCCATGAGACTCCTTGAAAAATGGAGTCTCCATTGTGCTGGTAGCCACCCTTTATGGAGTGGGGCACGGCAATAAGGTCTCCCCTCAGCCTTCCCTTCTCAAGGCTGAACAAACCCAGCTCTCTCAGCCTCTCCTCACATGGTAGGCCTTACTTCATCTATTAACTGTTTTTATAGCCAGACTTCTACATTCATCACCTTTATTGGTAGTCATTTAACTGCTCGTGATGAAAATATGCAAGCCATGAGTTCCTCTTGGCAACTGTGAGTGAAGGAGCAAGGCTGGATTTGTTTCCTTGCTTTTCCAAAGCAGTATGCTTCCCAAGTTATTACAAGTAAGATTTGCTCTTCAAAGAGCCAGGGTGAAAACCATGAAGAATCATTTCCTTATTGTCTGAAAATCTTCAGAAAGCTGAAGGAGAAAAAGATGTTTAAGGAATCCAATGTTTATGGACATTGTGGAAGCACAGAAGCTTCCAGAGCACACAGATAGCAAAAGTCCACTGAAGTATTGTGGCAGAATATCTAAACCATAGACTCACAGAATCACAAAGGTCAGAAAAGACCTCTAAGGTGATCAAGCCCAAGAGTCAACCCAGCAACACTAGACCATGTTGCCATGTGCCCTGTCCACACTTTTTTATGTGGATTAAACCCTTACTCCCTTGAAGTCAAAGACAAACTCTCATTAACATTCAAGGTAAGGGTGGACAGGGCTCTGAGCAACCCAATGTAGTTAGAGATGTCCCTGCTCACTGCAGGAGGGTTTAAAGTCCTTTTTAAGGTCCCTTCCACCCCAAAACATTCTATGAGTCTATGTAATCACTTTATCAATCTAATCTATGAATCATCTTTTTTGTCCCTATGTCAGACATTAGAGTGGTGGAACACTGGCACAGGTTGCCCAGGGAGGTGGTTGAGGCCCCATCCCTGGAGATACTCAAGATGAGGTTCAATAAGGCTCTGAGCAACCTGATCTAGTGGAGGATGTGCTGGATCCCTGGACTAGATGACCTTTGGAGGTCCCTTCCAATCCAAGCCATTCTATGGGGCTGTGCTTACACTTTGTTTCAGAGCAGCACATTCCAACTACTCCAAAGCTTGCAGGCTCAGTTTTGTGAGGCATGTGCAGAAACCTAAAAACATTCCTTGGGTTTGAACCTGCCTCCTGTTTCTCTGCCTCTTTTCCTCGCTGTCTCTGCAGTATCTGTTGTCTACAGACCAGGGAGCCATGAGCCCTTTCAAAGTGGATGATGCCCTGAGCCTCATGTGGAAGGCACACATCACCTCCATTGCTTATGCACTGCCCATGTTCCAGGACAGGTATGGATGGGGATGAGAGAGGTGGCCAAGGGGGCATCTTCCAACCTGCCTGCCTCTCTATGCCAGCAAAGGCCACAAGGGCTTTCTTAATTTAAGGCTCTACTCTTCCCTCTGCTCTCTCAGAGCATGGGATGGCCAGTGAGGGAAGGCTGGCCAGGCTGTGAGAGCAGAATGAGCTGCTGATTGCTGGCTGGGAATCAGGGCCTGAGGCAGGAGCTGTCTTTAGTTTGGGCAAAGGCAAGGATGTCAGGAGAAATTAAGTGTGAAGTGCTGAAGAAGGCCTTGAGTGACTGTGGCATGACACCACTCAGGATTTTCTACTGAAACCCCCACCTTTGGGGTCAGTGCTTGATTAATGCTTTCTGCAGGGCATTTCAATTATCTGCTACCTTCTGATTCTGATCTCTTTCAGCTTGAAGTATCTCTCTGATCCAGAAGCATCTTTTGGAGAAGACTGGGCTAATGCTGTAGATTTCATTGCAGCCACACACTTCTCTACAGACTTGGTGAACACAAACCACTTCCAGGCTTTGCTGCCCCAGAGGATGCTCCTTGAAGGGGACGTGCCCCCAGCCAGTAGTGACTTCAGTCCGCAGCAAAACCAAGTCCTGCTCATGCTGAGAGCTCTTCACAAAGCAAATCAGCTATCAGGTATGAGCCCAACCTCCCTCCAACTGCCTGCAGTCCATAGGTATTACCTATCTTGTTCTCTCTTTCTGCACCTTCCTCCACAGGAACACAGGGATTTTGGATAGGCAACAGTACAGACACTTCTTAGAGACTAAATTCAAACAGTGCAGCCAAAAATACAACCCTCAGCAAAGAGCAGACCAGAGAACAGATGCAGCAAAGGCATAACACCACTGATGTAGGGTCACAGAATTGCTTCACTTGGAAGAGATCTGTAAGGTCATCGAGGCCACCGTGGCCATTAAACCATGTCCTCAGGTGCCATGGCCACAGGTTTCTTGAACACCTCCAGGGATGGGGACTCCACCACCTCCCTGGGCAGCCTGTTCCAATCCCTGACCACTCTTGCAGCAAAGAAATTTTTCCTGATCTCCAATTTAAACCTCCCTTGGTGCAACTTGAGGCCATTTTCCTCTTGTTCTATCACCTGATCCTTTCAGGGAGCTGCAGAGAGCAATGAGGTCTCTCCTCAGCCTCCTCTTCTCCACACTAAACACCCCCAGTTCTCTCAGCTGCTCCTCACCAGCCCTGTTCTCCAGACCCTTCACCAGCTTCACTGCCTTTCTCTGGACACATTCCAGCATCTTAAGGTCTTTCTTGTAGTGAGGGACCCAAAACTGAACCCAGGACTCAAGGTGTGGCCTCACAGAGGGGACAATTAATTTCCTGGTCCTGCTGGCCACATTACTGCTGATCCTGGCCAGGATGCTGGTGGCCTTCTTGGCCACCTGGGCACACCCTGGCTCATGTTCTGATGGTTGTCACCCAGCACCCCCAGGTGCTTTTCTGCTGGGCAGCTTTCCAGCCACTCTTGCCCCAAGCTGGGGGAGCTGAGTCGTTCCACAAATTGTAATCCTTGTTGAAAAAACTATACTGCAGGAAATTATCTGCTTGATGCTTCAGAAGCAGGCTCAGAAACCACAAATCCAGATTATCTGGACCAGGTATGTCTAGAAGGTAATCTGAGAGAGAACATCCAAAAGATCAGCTTGGCCAAGGAGCTCTCAGAGCTATATGATGAAGCTTCCAGGTGTGTGTTGAGGGAGGTGGCCCAGCTAGATGGCTTGATGCTGGAAGGAGCTTCTGCAATAGGAACTGAATAAATGCTTATCACCTGGATGTGCATGCAGAGCAAGAGGACACTTGGGTCATGTAGTGACTTGGTAGTGTTAGTAAACAACACCTCTACAAACGGCTTATTGTGTCCCTGCCAGTGCCAGCAGGGTTGGAACTAGATAATCTTTAAGGTCCCTTCCAACCCAAACCATTCTATGAATCTATAAGCCTGGAGTGTTCATGGGGCTGTTGTGATCCAAGTGCAGGACCCAGCACTTGGCCTTGTTGAATCTCCTACAGCTGGCCTCAGCCCATCAATCCAGCTTGGCCAGATCCCTGTGCAGAGCCTCTCTCCCCTCCAGCAGATCAATGCTCCCTCCCAGCTCGGTGTCATCTGCAAACTTAGTGAGGCTGCACTGAATTCCCTCCCCCAGATCATTGATAAAGATAGGCAGTGAGGATTTCACAGGAGACAAATCCACCCTGGTTGAAACAGATGATGTTGGGGCTTCCCCCTTCCCCCCCATTTTTCACAGGAACTCTTAAACCACCGATGGTTTGTGTTAACCTCCCCCCCCCCGTCACAGCTGAAACCCCTAAAGCTGTAAATGAAGTTATTCAACCAGCCCAAATGATCACGAGCAAAGGGCCTGTGTGCCTACAAGTGTTCAGGCTGCGGGGTTTGGGTTTGTCTCTGATTTAAGAGGGAATCTCCGTCCCAGCAGCACGGCAGCCTCAGATGATGTTGAGGGATCGCCAGCCCTATAATAAATTGTGTATCGCCATCCAGCGGTGAGATTTGGAATCGCACCCTGCTGAGGCCACTCCTGGGCTTTGCGTGGTCCTGTTTGTGCCTTCTGAGTGAAGGTTCTTTTGAATTTTTAAATGAAAATGCAGTCTAAAAATAGAGCGAGAAGCCAAGATCCTATGGCTTGCTTGCCTTTTTTTTTTTTTTTTTTTGCCATAGGACACTCTGCCCTAATAAGGTCTCATCTGGAGTATTGTGTCCAGTTCTGGGCTCCCCACTTCAAGAGGGACAGGGATATACTGGAGAGGCTAAGAAGATGCTGAAGGGACTGGAATATCTGTGTGATGGGGGAAGGCTGAGAGCCCTGGGGCTGTTTCACCTGGAGAAGAGAAGGCTGAGAGGAGATCTGATCAGTGCTTACAAACTCTCTAAGGGTGGGTGTCAAGAAGAAGAGGCTGGACTGAGAGGTGACCTCATTGCTGTTTATAAATATGTAAAGGGTGAGTGTCAGGAGGACAGAACCAGGCTCTGCTCAGTGATGTGAAATGACAGGACAAGGGGCAATGGGTGCAAGCTGGAGCAGAGGAGGTTCCAGGGGAACATAAGGAAAAACTTTTTCCCTGTGAGGGTGACAAAACAATGGAGCAGGCTACCCAGACAGCTTGTGGAGTCTCCTTCTCTGGAGACATTCAAAACACACCTGGATGTGTTCCTGTGTGTCCTACTCTAGGTGATCCTGCTCTGGCAGGGGGGTAGGACTGAATGATCTTTTGAGACCCCTGATGTTGTGTGAGCCTGTGACAAGGGGCAGTGCACACAAACTGGACCACAGGAAGCTCCACCTCAACAGGAGGTAAAACTTCTGGGCTGAATGAAAGCTTTCTGTATCCCTACGCATTTTGTAGGCAATTCCTACCCCACCAGCACGCTCCCACTTGATCTGCATCTGGGTGTCTGCATGAGGGGGGTGGGTGTCTGCTGGCAGACACAGTCCCTGTGAGCTGTGTGCCCCCTGCCCATCTGACCCTGTCACGTTGTGCCTCTCCCCAAGGAGGGCTGCTGCTGAAGCTCTGGCGAAAGGCGATGTCTACTGAGGCAGGGAGGAAAATAGGCAGAGAGCTGATTGAAAACTTGGCTTCCAGCAAGAAGTTTGACCCAGAATGGGAAGAGATAATGATCTGAAAAGAGCAGACCTGCTTCTGGAGAAGAAACAGTTCCAGCATTGATTGATTTGTGATCTTGCAGCAGCTATGTGCCTGCTGATCTGCTCGTGGTGATTTCTTGCAGCAGGGCTTCCTGAGTAGCCATGTGTGTAGCTCTTTCATATTGAATCAGTGTTTGCAGCCTATTTCCTAATCAGCTCATTTGTTTAATTAATTTCCTGACAAATAAAGTGCCTCACAGAAAAATCTGACTTCAGTGTTTTGGTTTTAATCATAGAATCCTAGAATGGTTTGGGGTTGGCTCAGAAGGGACCTTAAAGATTAGCTAGTTCTAAGCCCCACTTGTCACCCATCTCCATCCAGACATCAATCTGTTGACCCTTTGAGGTCATCATCCAACCAAATCCTTATCCCCTGGACAGTCCACCAATCAAATCCAGATCTCTGCATCTTAGAGAGAAGGATATTGTGGGGGATCGCATCAAAGGCTTTGCATAAACCCAGACAGATGACATCTCTTGGTCACAGAATCACAGAGTCAACCAGATTGGAAGAGACCTCCAAGATCATCAAGTCCAGCTGATCACCCAACCCTATCTAATCAACCGGACCATGGCACTAAGTGCCTCATCCAGGTGCTTCTTAAACACCTCCAGGGATGCTGACCCCACCCCCTCCCTGGGCAGCACATCCCAATGGTCAATCCCTCTTTCTGGGAAGAACTTCTTTCTAAGACCAACCTAAACTTCCCCCTGCACAGCCTGAGACTGTGTCCCCTCCTTCTGTCACTGTTTCCTGGGAGAAAAGACCAACCCCCACCTGGCTACAACCTCCCTTCAGGTAGTTGTAGAGAGCAATGAGGTCTCCCCTGAGCCTCCTCTTCTCCAGGCTAAACACACTGAGCTCCCTCAGCCTCTCCTCACAGGGCTGTGCTCCAGACCCCTCCCCAGCCTTGTTGCCCTTCTCTGGTCTTCCTTTGTCCACTGACATAGTCACACCACTGTAGAAAGCAACTGGATTGGTCAGGCAGGACTTGTCCCTGGTGAAGCCATGCTGGCTGTCTTGAGTCACCTCCCTGTCCTCCATGTGTTCCAGTATAGCTTCCAGAAGGATCTCTTCCATGATTTTCCCAGGCACAGAGGTGAGGTTGCCAAGACAGCAATTTCCAGGGTCCTCTTTTTCACCCCACTTAACAATGGGTGCAATGTTTCCCTTCTTCCATTCCCCAGGGACTTCACCTGACTGCCAGGACTTTCCAAATATCATGGAGAGTGGCTGGCAACAACACCAACCAGTTCCAGTTCCTTCAGAACTCTGCAGCCATTATAGTAACAGCCTTCCTGACACACATGCAACAGTCAGAGGTTCTCCATGGACATTAAGGGTGAGATCTGAAGGTTTCTCCCAGCACAGAGTGGCTGAAAGAGCTCTCACAGCCTTGGTAGCAGCAGAGCAAGGGCTCTTCCAGCATGAACTCCCCTGGCACCTTCTGAGGCTGCCCCTCAGAGCCACCCTGCAACTGCTGCAGGGTGTCCCCATGGCTGCTGATGTCATGGAAGGGAATCCATCCTCAGCTGGGCAGGTGGTGCTGCATCCTCCTGGAAATGGCCAGCCCTGTCTGCTTGCTGGCTGGGCACAAGCCTTCATATCTCAAACATATCATATCCATACCTCAAGCATATCAGAGGCATAGCTCATACATATCAGATCCTTATCTCATAGAATCATAGAATCAGTCAGGATTGGAAGGGACCACAAGGATCATCCAGTTCCAACCCCCCTGCCATAGGCAGGGACACCTCACACTACAGCAGGCTGGCCAGAGCCTCATCTAGCCTGGCCTTAAACACCTCCAGGGATGGGGCCTCAACCACCTCCCTGGACAACCCATTCCAGGCTCTCACCACTCTCATGGGGAAGAACTTCTTCCTTATGTCCAGCCTGAATATCCCCACTTCCAGCTTTGTTCCATTACCCCAGTCCTGTCACTACCTGAGAGTCTAAAAAGTCCCTCCCCAGCTTTCTTGGAGCCCCCTTCAGATACTGGAAGGCCACAAGAAGGTCACCTCAGAGCCTTCTCTTCTCCAGATTGAACAGCCCCAACTCTTTCAGTCTGTCCTCATAGGAGAGGTGCTCCAGCCCTCTGCTCATCCTGGTGGCCCTTCTCTGGACACCTTCCAGCATGTCCATATCCCTCTTGTAATAGGGGCTCCAGAACTGGACACAGCACTCCAGGTGTGGTCTCACCAGAGTGGAGCAGAGGGGGAGAATCACCTCCCTTGCCCTGCTGGCCACACTTCTCCTGATGCAGCCCAGGCTCTGCTTGGCTCTCTGGGCTGCAAGTGCACATTGACAGCTCATGTTGAGCTTCTCATCCACCAGCACCCCCAAGTCCCTTTCCTCAGGGCTGCTTTCCAGCCAGTCCCTGCCCAGTCTCTATTGGTGCTTGGGATTGCCTCGATCCAGCTTCAGGACCTTGCACTTTGTCTTGTTGAACCTCCTGAGGTTGGCTTGTGCTCACCTCTCCAGCCTGTCCAGGTCCCTCTGGATGGATCCCTTCCCTCCAGCCTGTCTGCTGCACCACACAGCTTGGGCTTGGTGTCATCAGGAAACCTGCTGAGGGTGCACTCAATGCCTCTGTCCATGGCACCAACAAAGATGTTGAACAAGCCTGGTCCCAGGACTGATCCCTGAGGGACTCCACTTGTCCCTGGCCTCCACTGGGACATGAAGCCATTGACAGCCACTCTTTGGGTGCAGCCATCAAGCCAGTTCTTTATCCATCTTGTGGTCCACCCATCAAACTCATATGTCACCAGTTTGGAGACCAGGATGTGGTGTGGGACAGTGTCGAAGGCTTTGCTCAGGTCCAGGTAAATGACATCAGTTGCTCTCCCCTCATCTATTAATGTTGTGACCTTGTCATAGAAGGCCACTAGGTTTGTCAGGCAGGAATCTCACCATATCAGATCCATAGTTCATACATATCAGATCCATATCTCATACATATCAGATCCAGACATATGTCATCCCTCTCAGCCCACACGTGGAGCACTGTCTTCAGCTTTGGTCCCCACTACACAAAATAAGATGTGGACAGGCTGGAAAGTATCCAGAGAAGGGCCAGGAGAATGCTCAGAGATGTGGCAGCCCTGCCATGTGAGGAGAGCCTGAGAGAGCTGGGGGTGTTCAGCCTGGAGAAGAGAAGGCTGAGGGGAGATCTTATTGCCATGGAGGAGTACATAAAGGGGAGCTGCCAGGACAAAGGAGACTCCCTTTTTGCAAAGAATGCCATGGCAAAGACAAGGAGTGGTAGGGACAAGTTACTGCTGGGGAGATTCCCATTGGACTGCAGAAGAAAATGTTTCCCCATAAGCACAGTCAGACACTGGAATCATCTCCCAAGGGAAGCAGTGGAGTCCCCTATACTGGACAACTTTAAGATTCAGCTTGCCAGGCTGCTGGGCCAGCTCATTTCAGCTCCACTATCACCTAGAAAGGATGGACCAGATGATCCTTGGGGTCCCTTCCAACCTGGCATTCTGTGATTCTCTGACCAATTTGTGCTGCTCCTCCAGCTCCAGGTAGTGGCATTAACATCAGCTCCTTGGGAGTCTCCTCCACACCTCCTGAATTATTCACCAGCTACTAAGTAAATGATGGAAAAGAAAATCCTTAGTGTCTTTCCATGCCACTTTCCCAGTCTGATTGGTCCTTTTTCCCCAAACTCAGAGGATATTTGCACTGCAAATTAAGAAATAATTACCAGGACACTGAGCAGTTAAACACTATTCTGTCCCTTAATGCCCTGGGACAAAGGTTTTTAATTATTCATTGTCATTTTATGGATAAACTCTTAATGTACCATCATTAGCTAACAATTTTCAAAGGAAATAACATTAATGAGGTCTGAGAAAATGTGGGAGTTTTTATCTTAATTACCTGGTTCATAGATCAGAGTAATTAGATTCCAACAGGCTTTAGGTACAATCTAGAAGTAATTACCATGGACATCAGCTGTTAAAATATTCAGGTAATTGTGCTCCAGAAAAGTTTGACAGAAGAATTTGACCTTTGCTGTGATTAACTTAGATTTAACCTCAGGTGTGCTTGGAGAAAACACAAAAAGAGAGCCATTAATGCAAACAGGGAAAACAAACTTACACACTGCAAACTGCTGCACTTCAGGAGTTGTTTGTAGCACCTTTCGAAAAAGCAAGTATCTCCTTCCCTGGATTTATGATGACCTTAGGAAATACTACAGTGTTTTGGAAAGGAACCCTCTGTCTCCAGGCAGCATTAGACAGTTATGGATTTCAGCCACTTTGTCCTAACCCATCAGGCCAAGCAGTCAGGTAAAAGCCTCAGCAACTGGCCAGCAGCTGCGCTTTGGAGGTTGATGTGCATCTAAAATGTAGACAAAACACAGGATAGTAGATTCTTACAAAATCCACTGGTCTTGAAACAGAGGAAGTAAGAAAATGTATCACAGAAGTCCATAATCACCAAAAGGTAGGGGCTGGAAGGGACCCCTGGAGATCACCTAAGTCCAACTCCCCCTGCCAGAGCAGGATCTCCTAGGTCAGGTTGCATAGGAACCCATACAGGTGGGGTTGGAAAGTCTCCAGAAAAGGAGACTCCACAACCTCTCCAGGCAGCCTGATCCAGTGCTCTGGGACCCTGAAAGAGGTTTTCCCATATGTTGAGGTGTGACTTTCTGTGCTCTGCTGTGTACCCATTGCCCCTTGTCTTGTCACTGGGCACCACAGAAAAGTTCCCAGCCCCATCCTCTTGCCCCCCACCCTTTGGCTCTTGTTGAGCATTGATCAGATCCCCTCTCAGGCTGCTATTCTCCAGGCTAAACAGCTCCAGGTCTCTCAGCCTCTTCTTATCAGAGAGTGACTCTTATATACATTAGGAATTTAAAGTTTCATGAGAACACAAAGGCAGCCAGGCTGAACCATGCACCTCAGCACTTCTGCCAGGCTGAGCTATCCATCCCAGCACTTCCTCTCTGGTGGTGGCCAGCAGCAGACTGGGGCAAGATCAAGAAGAGCAGCAGCAAGACAAGGGCAGCTTAATCCCCTCCTTGCCCAACCTGACATCTGCTGGCAGCCTGCACCTAGATCAATCTTTATTTAGATCAGACCCACAGGGTTGATCAGTCCCAGAGCTGTAACAGGCTACCCTAGATAATAAAATAATAATAAAATGATAAAAGAAAAAATAAAATGATAGAAGAAAAAGTCAAATAATAAAAGAAAAAAGAAAAAAAGGGAAAAAGGAAAAAAGGAAAAAAGGAAAGAAAAGAATCAACAAACAAAACCCCACCACCACCAAGCAAACAAACAAAACCTCAAACCAAACAAAACAAAGCAGAAAAGAGACAGAGGAAGCTCATCCAAGCACTGCATTGCCACAAAGCACAACACTCCCAACACACAAGAACATTAAACAAAGAGAGAGCAAACTAAAACCAACCCAAAACACACAGCACCAACCTGCCACTACCAGGTGAAGCAGAAGCAACAAAACTCTTTTTTTTCCTTGGATACTAGCAGATAGTGTCAGGGAGTTGAAAGTTCAGATAGGATGAGAGGAAATGGCCTCAAGTTGCACCAGGGGAGGTTTAAATTGGACATTAGGAGAAACTGCTTCACTGAAAAGGTTCTCAAAGACTGGCACAGGCTGCCCAGGGAGGTGGTTGAATCTTCATCCCCCTTCAAAGGGGCAGAGATGTGGTGCTGAGGGCCATGGTTTAGCACCAGCCTTGGTAGAGTTAGAGAATGGTTGGACTGGGTGACCTTCAAAACTTTTTCCAAGCAAAATGATTCTGTGATTCAAATATTCTATAATTCTATAGTACCAGTGCATCAAATAATAATAATAATAAAAAAGTGTCAGGGAGACACTCAGGCAGTCTTAGGAGAAGTAGAAAAAGCTTTACATGCATTAAATGAAGAGAAAGCAAGAATCAAGAGCAGCTTCTTACTGGGAAGAGTGTGGTGGCTAAGTGTTTGCAAACAAAAGAGTTTTGGGCATTTAAAGGAGAGTGCAAGGAAAAGATCCTTCTTCTCTTGGGAGGCACAGTGGCTGTGCATGCTGATCAGCCAAACAGAAAATGCCATCTCACTCACGGCTTGTGCACACATGGGGTGCTGCAGGAGCAGCTGCTCCTGAGCAGGCCTTCGGTGAGAGCACACTGGAAATACTTCTGAGGCTCAGAAGAGCTAAGCCTTTAAGCTAACAGGTCTGTGGAGGAGCTTATGCTAACCTCCTGCAAAGCAGAGACCTGGTTCTGTGAGCACGCTCGTGCTCTCCTCAGGCGCTGAAGCTGGCCTGCCCCTCTCCAGTGCAGCCTTCCTCAACATTAATGCCTGGGAATGATAACCAGGTCCCTCAAGGACCCTGATGATGAGAGAACAGCTTTGTAAAACACATGTGAGCAAACAGTGGGAAATCCCTGTGGGCAGAAGGGAATCACAACACTTATTAAAGTCTTAGCCACTGAGCGCAAGCCCTTTGCTAGGCTCTCACTCCATGCCTCCTCCCCATCCCGGTTTTCCCAGCAGGACTGAGTGTCCTTCCTTTGCAGCACAGCACCATGGCCTCTCCTCCATGCCAAGAACTGAATGCAAATGCCACTGTCCCTCTGCATCATCCAAAGTGCACACAGAATCACAGAATTTCAGGGGCTGGAAGGGACCTCAAAATTTCATCCAGTCCAACCCCCCTGCTAGAGGAGGATTGCCTAGAGCAGGTCACACAGGAACACATCCAGGCAGGTCTTGAATATCTCCAGAGAGGGAGACTCCACAACCCGCCTGGGCAGCCTGTTCCAGGCCTCTGTCACCCTCACAGGGAAAAAAATCTTTCTTCATATTTCCATGGAACTTCCTGTGCCTCAGCTTCCACCATTGCCCCTTGTGCTGGCATTGGGCATCACCCAGCAGAGCCTGGCTCCAGCCTCTGGGCACTTACCCTGCACATCTTTATAAACGTTGATGAGGTCACCTCTCAGTCTCCTTTTTTCCAAGCTACAGAGCCCTCAGCTCCAGGAGTCTCTCCTTGTACAGATGATGTTCCACTCTCTTCATCATCCTCGTGGCTCTGTGCTGGACTCTCTCAAGCAGCTCCCTGTCTTTCTTGACCTGAGAGGCCCAGAACTGGACACAATATTCCAGATGTGGCCTCACCAGAGCAGAGTAGAGGGGGAGGAGAACCTCTCTCGACCTACTGGTCACAGCCCTTCTAATCCACCCAAGGATGCCATTGGCCTTCTTGGCTCATGGTCACCCTTCCATCCACCAGGACCCTTAGGTCCCTTTTTCCTTCACTGCTTACCAGCAGCTCAGTCCCTAACCTATACTGGTGCATGGAGTTGTTCCTTCCCAGGTGCAAGACGCTACATTTGCCCTTGTGGAACTTCATCAGATTTCTCCCTGCCCAGCTCTCCAACCTGTGCAAAGTTCTCTCTGCCCAGCTCTCCAACCTGTCCAATTCTGGCTGAATGGCAGCACAACCTTCTGGTGTGTCAGCCACTCCACCCAGCTTTGTGTCATCCACAAACCTGCTGACAGTGCACTCTGTGCCCTCTGCCACGTCATTCATGAATATATTGAACAGTCCTGGTCCCAGTACTGACCCCTGAGGGTCTCCACTAGACACAGACCTCCAACTAGACCCCATCTCATTGACCACATCTCTTTGACTTCTTTCCTTCAACCAGTTCACATCCACCTCACTTCCTGATCATGCAGACCACACTGCCTCAGTTTAATTGCAAGGATGCTGTGGGAGGTGGTGTCAAATGCCTTACTGAAATCAAAATAGAAGTGCAGAGCCAGGCTTGCTCTCCTTCCTGTGACAGGGTAGGATGTTGGCTCATGTGCCTGAGGACAAGACACCAGAGCCATCTCTGCCACTAATACATTTACAAAGCTCATGAAGTCTGCCACCTTTACTCAGATGAATGAAACTCATTGGACACAACCAGGATGAGCACACAAGACAGGGTGGATGCATGTGGCAAGGGAGAGCATCCATGTAGAGAAGAGAAATCATAGAGTCATAGAATCACAGAATTGTCAGGCTTGGAAGGGACCTCAAGGGTCATCCAGTTCCAACCCCCCCTGCCATGGGCAGGGACACCTCACACTACAGCAGGTTGCTCACAGCCACTTCCAGCCTGGCTGCAAAAAGTTCCAGGGATGAGGCTTCCACCACCTCCCTGGGCAACCTGTGCCAGTGTCTCACCACCCTCACAGGGAAGAACTTCTTCCTAACATCTGATCTGAATCTACCTACTTCTATGTTTTTCTTTTAAAGCACTTTAAAGGGAAGAAGTTGCAAGAAGGGCTGAAGAGTCTTGGGTTTGGATCTGAAATGTTTTATAGAGTGTCTGAAAGCAGCTTAGGTTTGTTGGGGAAGTTCCTGCACCTTACTTTCACACCCATCCTAAAACATGGATCACAGAATCACAGAATGCATCTGGTTGGAAGGGACCCACAAAGGTCTTGTCAGAAGGGACCCACAAAGGTCTTGTCCAAAGGTCCTGTAAATCATCAGGGACATCTTCAACTACAGCAGGTTGCTCAAGGCCCTATCAAATTTAACCTTGAATGTCTCCATTGCCTTCACCACCTCTCTGGGCAACCTGTTCCAGTATTTCACCATTCTCCTTGTCCTCCTTCCTGATGTCTAACCCAAATCTCCACTGATCTAGTTTAAAAGGAAGCAACCAATGAAAGCTTTGCTATTTCTAAGCTCTCTCAGCCAGATACTCCAAGACCTCAATCACCTTCACAGCCCTTTAAGGGTGGACTAACTGCAGTATGTCCACATCCTTCTTGTACTGGGGAGCCCAGAACTGGTCACAGCAGCTCAGATATGGCCTTGCCAGTGTTGAGTGGAGTCACCTTCATTGACCTGCTGGCATTGCTCTGCCCAGGAGGCTGCTGCCTTCTCTCTCCTTCTTCCTAGCTACAGAAGTCAAACTTCTGGCTCTCCAGTGAAGGAAAAGCCTCACAGTGACATACCACATCTTTCAGACATCCAGCAGAGGACAACATCACACTCAGCAGGAAAACAAACAAACAAAAAAAGAAGTCAGTGAAGTGCACAAGAAAAATCTTTTGATTCAAATGTCACCCTGTGTTTGCTGGCATCACAAAACCAGGGCTGGCTTTGAGCTGCTCCAAGGAGAAATACAGAGTTTTTTGGGGTGAAAAAAGTGCTTAAAAAATATTTCAGCTACCCACAAATGATGTGTCAGGCAGTTGCAAGCTCTGTAGATACCTGCAAGCCTCTGCACTAACTGATGATATGCAAAATGCTGTGTGCTACACATGCAGGGAATGAAAGCAGGCTGAGCAAGGTCCTTGATGCTTGAGTTGGAGCTGATTTTAATGAGGATGAACATTTCTCTTGCAGAAATGAATGCAAGACAATATTGAGACATGCCAAATTAATTAGTGAAAATTAATCATCCGATGTCATTTTTTATGAGGCAAGCCTAGAGATAACCATTAATATCTGCTGGAAAAGAGCTTTGCTTTTGAGTATATTAAGGGCTTGGGTTTGTTTTCTGGGTTTTTTTTGTTGTTTTTGTTGTGTTTGTTTGTTTGGGTTTGTTTTTTGTTTTTTGTTTTTTTTTTGGTGGTTTGGTTTGGGTTTTGTTTGCTTGTTTGGGTTTTTTTGTTTGTTTGTTTGTTTGTTGGTGAGCATTTGCTTTTGAACTCCTCAGTTGGGCTAAAAATTTGGTATGTCTAAGGCTTCCTAACCATCTTCCCTCTCTCCACCCTGCTGGCTGTGGTTTCTGGGTATGCCACCTCTGATCAAGCTGCTGTTGAGCCTGCAAGCTCTTGGCACATCAGCTGTGTATTTACACATCAGTTCTCAGTGGTTTTCCCTGAGAGCCTAAGCATTGCCAGAGGGATGTGCACTTGTCCTAGATCTCACACTCCTTCAGACACAGCACTTGCTGTGCCTGCACTGCCCAGTCTCTCACCTCCAACATCTGTCCTTCCTTCTTGGCTGTGTTTCAAGCATCATAGCAAAATCTACAGCCCTAGTGTGTTTCTAGACAACTCAAGATGTGCAGGGGATTATGGAGATGAAAATAATGCCTAATTTAGGTACCCCTCAGTTCTCCTGAGTAGCTCTTCTCTCTGGAAGGAGTGGCTTTACTCTCCAGGGTGAATTCCTCGTGGTGCAACAGTTCTGTCTGTGCAATAAAGCATTGCTGATCATCTAGAAAAATTGGCAGAATCTGATTGCTTAGGACTGGGTGATAGATTGGACTGGATGATCTTGGAGGTCTCTTCCAACCTGGTTGATTCTATAACTCTATGATTCTATGAATCTTTTGTTCATTTTCAGTTTTGAGCCTTAACCTGAAGCATGTGTGGAGCACAGAACCCCAGAATACCAGGTTGGAAGGGACCCCAAGAATCATCTCACTCTGATGAGACCCCATCTGGAGCACTGTGTCCAGGTCTGGAGCCCCTATTACAAGAAGGATCTGGAGGTGCTGGGAGGTATCCAGAGAAGGGCCATGAGGAGGAGCAGAGGGCTGGAGCTGCTCTGCTATGGAAACAGACTGACAGAGTTGGGATTGTGCAGTCTGGAGAGGAGAATCCTCTAAGGAGACCTTCTTGTGGCCTTCCAGTATCTGAAGGGGGCTACAAGAAAGCAGGGGAGGGACATTTTAGGGTGTTAGGGAGCAATAGGACTGGGGGGAATGGAACAAAGCTGGAAGTGGGGAGATTCAGATTAGATGTTAGGAAGTTCTTCCCCGTGAGGGTGGTGAGACACTGGCACAGGTTGCCCTGGGAGGTGGTGGAAGCCTCATCCCTGGAGTTTTTTGCAGCCAGGCTGGATGTGGCTGTGAGCAACCTGCTGTAGTGTGAGGCATCCCTGGTCATGGCAGGGGGGTTGGAACTGGATGATCATTGAGGTCCCTTCCAACCCTAACAATTCAATGATTCTATGATCTTGTCCAACCTTTCTAGCTGATAAAGCCATGTGGCTGGCTGAAGAGATGGATGCTTACCTTAGGCAACTTCTCATTCCCCTCCCTACCTTTCCTTCTTCCAAAACCCAGAGGAAGCACCCATCAAGCTGTTTCAGCAAGGGATATCTGTTTGCACATGCCCTACAGAGGTTCAGCAAATCAACTGGCATTTCAGGTGCAGTAAGAATGAAGGATTGGGGTTGGCATCATTAGCTGAATCCATGAATAAGTATGTACAGAAGAACTTTGTCCCTTCCAAAGGCCAGCAGACATTAGCTGGTCTGACTTCTTATTTAGGACAAGTAAGCAGTTTAGTTTCTCAGGGGATTATTATAGTTAAATTACAGCCTCCCATGCCCTTCATGAGACAAGAAAGATACTTCCACCAGCAGCTTTTGTCTTGCAGTTGCAGTCGGTCTCAGTATGTGAAGGACACAGCTCCCTGTTTGTTTCAGGTTAATTTCAGAGTTCTTTTGCTTCAGATGTCTCTGGAAACAAACAAACCAAAATGACAGGGTGAAACCTTTACACTTGGATTTGAAAATGACACAGAGAGAGTGCAAGGGGAACAAGCTTCTGGAGTCAAATTACTGGCTGCAAGCCAGGGTTTGTCTGTGCCATAAAATGGTTTGTCACTACAATTACACCAGCAAAACCAGAGCTAATATAAGGCTCCAGCACAGCTATGCCAGCAACTTTGCCTCAGTGCATGAAACCCACAGCAGTAAATTTCTCTTTTACTAGTGCAGCCCATGGAGTGAAGGGAAATGTGTGACCTGCACAGGGTAACAGAGCTCATTTAGTGAGTGTATGCTCCAGCAAAAAGCTTTCCTGGTGTTTCTGTGCCTGTGCGGTATTGCTGCTCTGGGAGTCATGGCAGAAGAGATCACAGAATCACAGACTCACAGAATGTTAGGAGCTGGAAGGGACCTCCAAAGCTCATCCAGTCCAACCCCCCTGCAGGAGCACCTAGAGCAGGTCACACAGGAACACATCCAGGTGGGGTTTGAATATCTCCAGAGAGGGAGACTCCACAACCCCCCTGGCCAGCCTGTTCCAGTCTTCTGTCACCCTCACAGGGAAAAAATTCTTTCTCCTCTTTCTGTGGAATTTACTATGCCTCAATTTCCACCACTGCCCCTTGTGCTGGCATTGGGCATCACCCAGCAGAGCCTGGCTCCAGCCTCTGGGCACTCACCCTGCACATCTTTATCACCAGCAATGAGGTCACCCCTCAGGCTCCTCCTCTCCAAGCTACAGAGCCCTCAGCTCCCTCAGGCTCTCCCCATAAGGAAGATGTTCCACTCCCTTCATCATTTTTGTGGCTCTGTGCTGGACTCTTTCAAGCAGTTCCCTGAGGTCCTTCTTGACCTGAGGGGCCCAGAACTGGACACCATATTCCAGATGTGGTCTCAGCAGAGATGCCACCCTCTGAAAGAGAGGCTTCCAATGGATGTGCCCTGGGGTAACAGAGATGCAGGCCTGGAAGAATGTTAATTAATAACTTAATTAATACTTAATAGCCATGTGCCAGTCTGCTAAGATTTCATCAGTGGGCTCTGCTTCAAGCTCAGCCACATACAAGCCCAAATAGTTTCATCTGCCCTTTAGGGGAAAGGCAAGACCTGTGCATGTAGGAACCATAGAAGAACTTTGAACCAAAGAACTTTGAATCATAGAATCATAGGGGTTGGCATCATAGAGTGGTAGGGGTTGGAAGGGACCTGTGGAGATCAAGTCCAACCCCCATGCCAAAAGCAGGATTGTCACACAGGAATGAATCCAAATGGGTCTTGCAAGTCTCTAGAGAAGAAGACACCTATGTAATCATGACAGTCTGGTGGTCTTCTCTGCTCTTAGGGTCTCTGAACCTACAACAGCTTTGAGACAGGCTGCTTAAAGTCCCACTTGTGTCAAAGTCCAGGCTCAGACTTTGGAACAAGGTGGGAGTCAGTCTCTTCCAACACGCTGCAAGTGACAGGACAAGAGGAAATGGCCTCAGGTTGTGCCAAGGGAAGTTCAGGTTGGATATTAGGAAATAATTCTTCACAGAAAGGGTTCTCAGGCACTGGCACAGGCTGCCCAGGGAGGTAGTGGAGTCACCATCCCTGGAGGTATTTAAAAGACATTGGATGTGGTGCTGAGGGATGTGGACTAGTGGTAGCTTAGCAGTAGTGGTGGATTGTGAGCTCTGGATGAGTGGTTGGACTTGATGACCTCAAAGGTTTTCCAACCTCAACAGTTCTGTGATTCTGGGATTGTATGATTCTGTGATTCTATGATTCCGTGACTCTGTGATTCTGTGATTCTATGATTCTATGATTCTGTGGTTCTATGGTTCTATGAACTGACCTACAGCTCTCAGAGCATCATGCTATTTATTTGCTCCCTCTGGACTCTTCCTTCTATAATCACCATTGATTGCACTCTGGGGAAAACAAACAAACAAAAAAAAACCAAAAAACAAAAAACAAAAAACACTTCAGTTTGCACTTTAGGGAAAAGTGAAAACACCAGGCAGTAGAAAAATGACCTAGGAATGGAAATTAGAAAAGTAGGTGATGCCCACAAACATGCATTGAAAACTACTTAAGAGGAGGGGGACTTGCAAAAGTGCTGAGAGCATACAACTCCAGTCCTAGATTTCACAGAATCACAGAAACATTCATGTTGGAAAACACCCTCAGGCTCACCAAGTCCAACCCAGAACCCTACTCTGCAAGGGTCACTCCTAAATCATATCCCCAAGCACCACATCCAAAACACCTTTAAACACATCCAGGCTTGGGGACTCAACCACCTCCCTGGGCAGCTCATTCCAATGCTTAACCACTTTTTCACTGCAATTTTTTTTCTAATGTCCAGTCTAAACCTACCTGGTGTCAGCTTGAGACCATTCCCTCTTGTGCTATTCCTAATGACCTGTGAGAAGAGACCAGCACCAACCTCTCCACAACCTCCTTTCAGGTAGTTGTAGAGAGCAATGAGGTCTCCCCTCAGCCTCCTCTGTTTCAAACTAACCATCCCCAGCTCCTTCAGTCTCTCTTTATCAGATTTATTCTCCAGGCCCTTCACAGCTTCCTTCCCCTCCTCTGCCCTGGCTCCAGCACCTCCACATCTCTCTTGGATTGAGGTGCCCAAAACTGGACAGAATATTAGAGGTGTGTCTTCACCAGAGCTGAGTACAAGGAGACAATCACCTCTCTGCTCCTTCTGGATTCCTCACTCCAATATCTTTCAATATCTTTGAGTCAGAGGCAAGAAGAGCTCTGAAAGAAACAGGCAGATTAGAGAGTCAGTGGAATGAAAGCTCCAGCCTTAGAAAAGCTGCACAAAACTGTTACTAAAGATGTGAAAGATGTGGTGGGGCCAGAAAGGTTGATTTTCATTTGCAGCACTGTGGCTAGCTTTCAGCTGTGCAGGAAACAACAGCTAAGCACAACCACGTTAAGAAAAAGGAAAAAAAAAAAAAAAGAAACAAGAAGAAAGAAAAAAAAAAAGCTGCACCTCAATCTGTTTCATACAATCACTTTAAAAATAATTGCTACAAACTGAAAACAGAGAAAGCAATTTTGTCCAAACAAAACCTCCTCAGCTATTGACTTGAAGACAAAAGGCAAACAGAGCTGTGGAGGGGTTTTAAAACTTCCTTACTGCATTCCTCTCTCTTTTCTGGTCGGCCTTTTCTTGGCCTCTATTTAACAAGCACGCAGGCTTAGTCAGCTGATAGAATTCCTTTTCCAGCACTTCTGTGAAGTTGCAATCCAGAAAGCAACGTCCTGAAACAGCCTGACACCAGTCCTTGTTCTCAGCTCTCCAGGTGGCTGGATCGTGCTGTTTCTGTCCTTTTCCAGCCAGGAGCTTACGAGCAGCTATCAGAGCTGCAGACAGAAGCTGCCTTCTCTGCTTTTACTGTTAGGGGTTTTTTTGTTGTTGTTGCTGTTGTTGCTGCTCCTCCGTGCCTCCAGCTCGTTTTTGTTTGCAGGGACATGGGGAGAGACATCACAGCAACACCGGAGCTATTCCAGTTCATGGCAATGAACTCCTTTCCTCATTTTTCTCAGAGAAAAAAAAACAAACCAAAACAAAACAAAAGCACAATTGACATCCTCAGTGCCATCTGAAAAGACTGCCAGGCTGAGGGCTTTCCTCATTAAAAACAGACAAAAAGAAATCCTCCCTGAACCAAGTGATGGCAGTAAAAGGAAAGAAACTTGGGCTGGTAAAAAGCAAGCCCCAGATTTGAAATGCTTTCAGGCTTTCCCCCGATTTTCTCTCCAATCCTAATGAAAGATTAACATATGTTAATGGTGTTTGTTGCTATAGCAAGCTCAGGCAGCTGTAGTCAAGTACCTTCCTTAATTGCTTATTGTTCTGGAATGATGAGGTCATGTTAACATCACTGACGCTCTGGACACATTCAATCAAAATTAACATAGCAATACCCTGAGGCAAGCCTCTGTTCTTTCTTTTGCCCTCCTGCTCTTACCAAGTACCATCCTGGCAGGCTTTGGCCCTGATTGTGGAAAGATCTGGGAGGGGAGGTGCCCAAGTGAAAGCCTAAATCCTGATTTTCTCAAAGTACTCCTGTTGAGCTTTACTTCAGTGTTTCACTAGAGACATTTTTTCCCCACAGTGACTTCGTTCAAAAGTAATTGGGATCAACAGATTTAAAAATTAAATCTATTCTTCTGATGGGATCAAATATATTTTTGTGATAGATCATGCATTACCGTTGAGATATATATTTTCTTTAGATGATATAGCAGCCTGGGCTGCATCCAAAGCAGTGTGGCCAGCAGATGGAGAGAGGGGATCCTGCCCCTCTGCTCTGCTCTGCTGAGACCTCACCTGCCATCCTGCAGCCAACTCTGGAGCCCTCAGCACAGGAAGGACATGGACCTGATGGAGCAGGTCCAGAAGAGGGCAACGAAAATGATCTGAGAGTTAGAGCACCTCTGCTACAAGGACAGACTGAGGAAGCTGGGGTTGTGCAAGCTGGAGAAGAGAAAGCTCCAGGGAGACCTAATAGCAGCCTTCCAGTACCTGAAGGGGGCTGCAAGAAGGCTGCAGAGGGGTCTGCACTGATAGGGTGAGGGACAATAGTCTGGGATGAGAGAAGAGGAGATTTAGATTGGATGGTAGGAGCAAGTTCTGCACCATGAGGGTACAGAACATTGGAACAGGTTGCCCAAGGAGGTGGTTGAGGCAACATCCCTGAAGATCTTCAAGGTGAAGCTCTACAGGGCTCTGGACAACCTGACCTAGTGGAGGATGGCCCTGCTGACTGCAGAAGGGTTGGACTGGATGATCTTTAGAGGTCCCTTCCAACCCAAACCATTCTCTGTTTCTATGACTCCATGATATATTATTATTTATAGGACATCTTTTTATCATATATATCAAACAATTAAAAGTGGATAAGGATAAAACAGCAGAAATGTCCTGAGGAAGGGAGGGACCATGGGAAATTGGTGATTGATGGATTCTTGAAATAGAGCTAACATCATGAGATGTTAGGCGTTTGGCACAGAGGCAAGAGACAACAGGGTTTGGTGCATGATTTGCCTGTAAGCAAGCCTAAAGCAGCTAATTTGTTTATTTTTAATAGCCCCTTCTACCAGCTGTGCAGCACACATGCTCTAAAGCCAACATTTTAAGCTCCATCAAGGGTTTTACCTGGCTAGATACTTTGGAGGGCCTTTGCCCATATTAAAGGTTCACTTCACAGGCTCACATCAAATCCATAATTCTCAAAGTGCTCACAAGCACAAGCCTGGAAGCTTAAGAGAAACTTTAACTGCTAGAGAAAAGAGCACTTCTGATGGCTGCAGGAAGATCATCATTATTATTATTCATCTGGGCAGGAAGAATAAACTGCAGCAGTACAGGTTGGGAGGGGATCTGCTGGTGAGCAGCTCTATGGAGAAGGACCTGGGAGTGCTGGAAACAACAAATTCTCCATGGGTCAGTAATGTGCCCTAGTGGCCAAGAAGGCCAATGAGATCCTGGGGGACATTCAGAGGAGTGTGTCCAGCAGATCCAGGGAGGTTCTCCTCCCACTCTACTCTGCCCTGGTGAGACCTCATCTGGAATATTGTGCCTTGTTTGGGGCTTCCCAGTTCAGGAAGGACAGGGATCTGCTGGAGAGAGTCCAAGTGAGAGTTACCAGGATGATGAAGGGACTGGAGCACTGCCCTATGAGGAAAGGCTGAGAGCCCTGGGGCTGGTTAGTCTGGGGAGGAGAAGACTGAGAGGGGATTTAATAAATATTTGTAAATACCTGAGGGGTGGGGGTCAAGAGGGAGCAGACAGGCTCTGCTCAGTTGCACCCTTGGATAGGACAAGGGGTAATGAAAATAAACTACAGTACAGGAGGTTCCACCTCAGCATGAGGATGAACTTCTTCACTGTGAAGGTCACAGAGCCTGGAACAGGCTGCCCAGAGGGGTTGTAGAGTCTTCTTCTCTGGAGCCTTTCCAGCTCTGTCTGGATGTGTTCCTGTGTGACCTGTGCTGGATTCTATGGTCCTGCTGTGGCAGGGGGGTTGGACTTGATGATCTTTGAAGGTCCCTTCCAACCTCTAATGTCCTATGCTAAGACCAGCAGGCTGGAGGAGCTATGTGCTTCTTGGCTGGCTAATGATGGTCAGGCATTGGAATAGGCTGCCCAGGGAGGTGGTAGAGTCACTGTGCCTGGAGGTGCTCAAGGAATGTGGGGCCATGGAAATTTGGGACTCTCTGCAGACTGCCTGAGCAGAACCTCAATGATTTAATGATTTTGCATTTACAGCACTATAATTTGTTAACAGCAAATAGGCACAAATCTGGAAATTCAGACAGGTTTTTGGGATCCAAAACCTTTCTCTGGGTCTCTGTGTGCTTTTGCAAGGATGACTGTTGGTCCAATTAAAGTTTTGTCTTTATCTGTTGACCTGGTCTTGCCTGTGTACTTGTATCACCAGAAGGATCATAAGCACCACTTTCACAGAATCACAGATTGGCAGGGGTTGGAAGGGACATCTGGAGATGATTGACTTCAACCCCCCTGCCAAGGCAGGTTCACTTAGGGCAGGTCACACAGGAAAGCATCCAGATGGGTCTTGAAAGTCTCCAGGGAAGAAGACTCCACAACCTCTCTGGGCAGCCTGCTCCAGGGCTCCAGCACTCTCACAGTGAAGAACTTTTTTCCTCATGTTGAGATGGAACCTCCTGGGTTCCAGTTTGTGCCCATTGCCCCTTGGCCTGTCACTGGGCACCTTGGAAAAGAGCCTGGCCCCTTCTTCTTGCCACCCACCCTGCAGATATTTGTAAACATTAATTAGATCTCCTTATTAACCTTCTTGTCCCTGTGTTTCTTCCTAGCTGTCACCTTCCTGTTCTCTGCCTGGGATGTCACACAGGCATCTTTTGAAAGTCTCCAGAGATGGAGACTCCACCACCTCTCTGGGCAGCCTGCTCCAGTGCTCTGCCACCCTTAAATTAAAGAAGTTCCTCCTCATGTTTAGATGGAACTTCTGATGTTCAAGTTTGTGCCTATTACCCCTTGTCCTGCCACTGAGCACCCCTTTGGCAAAGGTGACACTGCTAAGAGTGACAGGGAGCCACAAGTAGCAGCTCCAAGCTGCCCTTCCTGCTGTATTCACAGAACATTCAGGGCAGCACAGCAGCAGCTCCCTGGGGAATCCCTCCACTCTTTTGTGGGGAGAAGGTCTCTAGCCAGTCTGAAAAATCACCCTGCCACAGTCTCACAGTATATCAGAGATGGGAAGGGACCTCCAGAGATCATCAGGTCCAACCCCCCTGCCAGAGCAGGATCACTTAGGGTAGTCTGCACAGGAGTGCATACAGGTGGGGTTTGAAAGTCTCCAGAGAAGGAGACTCCACAACCCCCCTGGGCAGCCTGCTCCAGGGCTCTGTCACCCTCACACCAAAGAAGCTTCTTCTCATGTTGAGGTGAAACCTTCTCTGTTCAAGTTTGTACCCATTGTTCCTTGTCTTATTAGTGCACACCACCCAAAAGAGCCTGGCCCCCTCCACTTGACACCCAGCCCTCAGCTATTGATAGACATTGATCAGGTCCCCTCTCAGTCTTCTCTTCTCCAGACTAAACAGCCCCAGGGCTCTCAGTCTCCCTTCACAGGGGAGATGCTCAAGTCCCCTAAGCATCCTCATGGCTCTCCATTGGAATCTCTTCAGCAGGTCTCTCTCTCTCTTGAACTGGGGAACCCCAAACTGGACACAGTATTGCAGGTGTGGTCTCAGCAGGGCAATGCAGAGAGGCAGAAGACTACTGCCCACACTAATTTGCATCCATAAGTGATCAGAGGTGACACTCACCTTCTCCCTTCAGAGAGCAGGTGCTGATTTCTAATGCTGCTGTCTTGAAATGCTTTTCGTATTTTCGTATATTTTCAATGATGTGTTCATCCACATATTCGTAGTCGTGCTCTTCTTCATATTCATTTCCTGCTTCACAATTTGCAAGTGCCTTACTTGTTAGATCTGAGCAATTAACAAAACACCAAAAAAAAAAAAAACAAACCACAAACAAACCCAAATAAGTGTAAGGAAATGGGAGATTCTGCCTCTGTCCTGAAAAGATTGTTCAATTCAGGCAGACAACCACAAAAGCCAAAACCAAAGCAAGCAATGTTTTCACTTTTCTCATGTTCACAGAGATCTTAAATCATAGAATCATTGAATGGTTTGGGTTGGAAAGGACCTTCAAGATCATCCAGTTCCAACCCCCTGCCATGGGCAGAGACTCCCACCAGTCCAGGTTGCTCAAGGTCTCATCCAACCTGGCCTTGATCCTCCAGGGATGCAGCATCCACAGCCTCCCTGGGCAACCTGTTCCAGTGTCTCCCCACCCTCACTGGAAAGAATTTCTTCCTCATCTCCAGTCTCAATCTCCCTTCTCCCAGCTCAAAGCCATTGTCCCTTGTCCTGTCACTCCCAGCCATTGTCAAAAGTCCCCCCCCAGCTCTCCTGTAGCCCCCTTCAGATACTGGAAGGTTGCTTTAGGGTCTCCCTGGAGCCTTCTCTTCTCCAGGCTGAACAACCCCAACTCTCCCACCCTGTCCCCATAGGGAAAGTGCTCCAGCACTCTGATCATCTTTGTGCCCTTCTCTGGACCCTCTCCAACAGTTCAATGTTCTTCTTGTATTGGGGGGCCCAGAACTGGACTGGTACAATTTCTTGTTGGCCACAACAACCCCAAGCAGCCCTATAGGCTGGGGACAGAGTGGCTGGAGAGCAGCTAGAGAGAGAGGGACCTGGGGGTGCTGGTTGATAGTAGGCTGAACATGAGCCAGCAGTGTGCCCAGGCAGCCAGGAGAGCCAATGGCATCCTGGCCTGCATCAGGAATAGTGTGGCTAGCAGGACAAGGGAGGTTATTCTTCCCCTGTACTCAGCACTGCTCAGGCCACACCTTGAGTCCTGTGTCCAGTTCTGGGCTCCTCAGTTCAAGAGAGATGTTGAGGTACTGGAACGTGTCCAACAAGGCTGGGGAGGGGTCTGGAGCACAGCCCTGTGAGGAGAGGCTGAGGGAGCTGGGGGTGTTTAGCCTGGAGAAGAGGAGGCTCAGGGCAGACCTCATTACTGTCTACAACTACCTGAAGGGAGGTTGTAGCTAGATGGAGGTTGGTCTCTTCTCCCAGACACCCACTGACAGAACAAGAGGACACAGTCTCAAGTTGTGCCAGTGGAGGTATAGGCTGGCTGTTAGGAGGAAGTTCTTCACAGAGAGAGAGATTGCTCATTGGGATGTGCTGCCCAGGGAGGTGGTGGCGTCACCATCCCTGGAGATGTTCAAGAGAAGCCTGGGTGAAGCACTTGGTGCCGTGGTCTGGTTGATTGGATAGGGCTGGGTGAGAGGTTGGACTGGATGATCTTGGAGGTCTCTTCCAACCTCATTGATTCTATGATTCTATGATTCTGGAAAGAATCATGGAGTATTTATCCTCTCCTGCATAGATTTTTTTTTTTTTAAAGCCAGAAATAACCATTAAGTTAATCAAACAGCTGGCTGGCCACACACTTTATCACAGACCAATTTACCTTCAAGTCCTCCTGATACTTTTTAGGCAAGTAAATTAGCAAAGTATTTCCAGATCTAAGCATCAAAAACCCCAAAGCCATGATGAGAAATTTAATGGAGATCTCACACATGTGGCCACTCTTCTGTTATTAAGAAGCATTTCCAGGTTGGGAGTTCATTTGCAAGTTGGTTGTGTTTGGTATCAATAAAAGTAAACTAATGACTAAAAGGCACTGAAAGCAGCAGCTAATCCCTGTGATTCAGCAAGGGAAATATGGTTTGTGTGCTTAGACTTGTTAATATGGATCTAAAACAGAGATTGCTCAGGGATGGCAGAGCAGGACTTCCTTCTCTCCCAAACACAGGCAGTCTAAATGACACATTTCAAAGCAAGACAGCTCAAGGAGAAAGGAAATTAATGTCATCAGGCCAGACTAAATCACAGCTGTCCCCAGTCCCAAACCTGTGCAGGATGCCTTCTGAAATGTATAAATTTACACTTCAATAAAGCATTAAGCAAGGAATGGGACAAGCTGAACAATCCCAGGGGGACTCTGAACAGTGAAACCAATGCAATTTGCTTCCCTGTTGGAAAAACAATCCATTAGCCTCAACGTTGAATTACCAAATCAGATGTGCCAGCCCAGCCTGCTCAGGAAGCAAGGCTTATGTCATTGTGCCATCCATCCAGCTGCCATTCTCTTCAGCAATTTTAAAAGTGGGTTTGGGGTTTTTTGTTTGGTGCTTTTTTTTTTGTTTTGTTTTGTTTTGCTTTGTTTTTTTGCCATTTGCAGGCAGATTTGAAAAGGGAGCAGAAGTCTTAGTGTGGTTACACAAGCGAGGCTTGAAGGAGTGTGTATAAATATCTGAGGGGTGGGGGTCAAGTGGAGGGGGCCAGGCTCTTTTCAGTGGTGCACAGTAATAAGACAAGAAACAACAGGTTCAAGCTTGGACAGAGAAGATTTCACCTCAACGTGAGAAGAAACTTCTTTATGAAGATGTTTTCAAGTCATGTTTCTTTTTCCTGTGTTTTGTAGAGAAAAAGAATGTGGAGCAAATCACTTGATGGACAAGAGTTTTTAAAGCCACAGTTTGCAAATGTCACCTGCATCATGAAAAGTGTGGCCAGTAGGGCTAGGGAGGTTCTTCTACCTCTCTACTCTGCCCTGCTGAGACCACACCTGCAGTCCTGTGTCCAGTTTTGGGCTCCCCAGTTCAAGAGAGACAGAGACCTGCTGGAGAGAGTTCAACAGAGAGCCATGAGGATGCTTAGGGGACTTCAGCATCTCCCCTGTGAAGAGAGACTGAGAGCCCTGGGGCTGATTAGTCTGGAGAAGAGAAGACTGAGAGGGGATCTGATCAATGTCTATCAATAGCTGAGGGCTGGGTGTCAAGTGGAGGGGGCCAGGCTCTTTTGGGTGGTGTGCACTAATAAGACAAGGAACAATGGATACAAACTTGAACAGAGAAGATTTCACCTCAACATGAGGAGAAACTTCTTTGGTGTGAGGGTGACAGAGCCCTGGAGCAGGCTGCCCATGGGGGGAGGTTGTGGAGTCTCCTTCTCTGGAGACTTTCAAACCCCACCTGGATGCATTCCTGTGCAGACTACCCTGGGTGATCCTGCTTTGGCGGGGGGTGGTTGGACAGAAAGATATCTGGAGGTCTTTTCCAACCTCTAATGTACTGTGACACTGTGCTACTGTGAGTCCCTCCTCTGCAAGGCAAGTGTGCAGAACGCAGCTGCTGCATCCTGCACTTGGCAGCAGGCAGCAGCAGGCATCAGAGGCTGCAGATTGCCTGGCCACTCCGCACACACATCGCTCCAGACCTGCTCTTTTCCATTTGGAAGCAGTGCCATAAGGAGAGTTTTGCTTATTATCAGTGAAGGGGGAGAGGAGCAGTAGGGGACAACAGACCTGAATGCTTATTAAAGCAAATTTCATTAATTCTGCTCTTCCTGGAACAATTTGTATAATTACATTTGCTTTTGGAGTAGAAGGATAGTTCTCTGCAGACTAAAACTTTCCATTTATTTCATTTGTATCCTCAAGCTGGCAGGACTTTGTTGTTGTTGTTTTTTTTTTTTTTCCCTTAGAACATATCTGTTGCTTTTTGGGGGTTTTTTGGTGATTTTTTGGGATTTTTTGGGTGGGTTTTGGTGGTTGTTTGTTTGTTTTGTTTTTTGGTTGGTTGGTTGGTTTGGGTTTTGGTTGTTGTTTTTTTCCCTCCCACAGATTTCATGGTCATGATTTTCTATTCTGCCCTCCTTCAAAACAAGAAGCAAGGAACAGGACTAGAGGAAATGTCCTCAAGCTGCATCAGAGGAGGTTTAGGTTGGACCTTAGAAGAAACTGCTTCACTGAAAGGGTTCTCAAAGCCTGGCACAGGCTGCCCAGGGTTGGGGGGAGGTGGTTGGATCCCCATCCCTGGCGGTGTTTCAAAGAGGCAGAGGGACATGGGTTAGCAGCAGACTTGGTAGAGTCAGAGAATGGTTGGACTTGATGATCTTAAAGTTTTTTTCCAGCCAAGGCAATTTCATCATTCTGTGAGTCTCTGAAAATTCATTTAATATTTGGTTTAGAGCATGGCCCCATAACCAAATGTGTTGTCCTAGCTGATGGGACAGAAAGCTACAGCACAGGGGCAGGAACTACTTAAACCACCTTCAATGTCAAATTTAGTAGGTGTTATGTGTTTATCCTAAATTGCAACCAGAAGACTCATTCTGTTTTGTTTTGTTGTTTTTTTTCCCCTTTGCTCCAGCCCACTGACTTCTTGAATCAGTCAGAAATATCTTCCCTAAAATGCCCTGACAGTGATAAATAAAATCAACATAAACACTTTTCCCTTTCAGACTACCCAGAAACCTAACAATAAGCAAGAAAAAGAAGGAATTTTTTTTTTAGGTGATATTTTAGAAATTCCACTTTGAATAAAGGTCAAAGTTAAATCAAAACTAATCCAGGAGATTGCTGGTGAGAGTTATTATCCTGCAGATATTGTTACTATTTCTAATTAATTCAAACTCAGTCAAACATAAGAAAATAACATATCTTTAGTGGCCAGTTCAGACTTAATTGCAAGAGAGGATAAAGATTCCATTTCTTAGAACCAAGGATAATAAATCTCATCTATAGTAAATCTGATCTATATTAACATGAACTCTGTAAGGAAAGAGACTAGAGGCTTTAAAACTAAAAGAAAAAGAGAGTCATAGAAGAGTTTGGGTTGGAAAGGACCTCCAAAGGTCATCTGGTTCAACCTCCCTGCAGGCAGCAGGGACATCCTCCACTAGATCAGGCTGCCCTGTTGAGCCTCACCTTGAGTGTCTCTAGGGATGGGGCCTCAACTACCTCCCTGGGCAACCTGTTGTAGTCTTCCATCACCCTCATGGTGCAGAACTTGTTCCTAACACCCAATCTAAATCTCCTCTTCTTTAATTCCAAATCATTGTCCCTTGTCCTATCTCTTTGGAAAAAGTCCCTCTGCAGCCTTCTTGTGGTCTTGTCCTTCAGGTACTGGAAGGCTGCTATTAGGTCTCCCCAGTGCCTTCTCCAGGCTGAACAAGACCAAATCCTTCAGCCTTTGTAGGAGATGTGTTCTGGGCATGTTGTTTTTTTTCTCAGAGCTATCTGGCCTTTGTTAAGAAAGAGGAATTGTCTCTGTAACTGCTGCTTGGCTTTGTTTCCAGAGCAGAGATTTCAACATCCTTATCAGGAATTTGAAGCAGATTGGTGCTTTGGAGGGTGGCAGTAGAAGTTTAAAGATTAGTCAGTGAATGGTGCATCTCCTCCCACTCAAAATCCACAGGAGTGTGTCTATGCTATTAGTCCTGACATATTTTCTAATCCATTATCTTGTGAATTAGCAGAGCAGAGCAGACTCCCTGGAAGAGACAAGCTTGCTGCACGCAACAGTGGACTCCTGGGGATCCCTTGGCTGGCCAGCAAGAGCTGCTACATCATCTAATCCAATCTGCTGTGCAGTTCTGCACTTCTCTTTCAATTAACCCAAAATAATTTTGGCCTCAACTAGCAGACATCTTTCAGAAAACCCTTTAGCTCTGGTTTGGGTGTGTTGGTGTTCAATCCACCGCTGCTCTTTAG
This sequence comes from Indicator indicator, assembly GCF_027791375.1. Taxonomy (NCBI): domain Eukaryota; kingdom Metazoa; phylum Chordata; class Aves; order Piciformes; family Indicatoridae; genus Indicator; species Indicator indicator. The sequence goes on from NC_072036.1 coordinate 191,955, forward strand.
GTCCCATCTGCCCAGCTCAGACTCACACTGCACTAGAATTGAGACACCAAATTGTACTCCAAGGCAATGAAACAAGAAGTTATTTCCATGGAAAAAATGAAAGATTATGATACTACCTCTTTATTTTCATGGAATCAGAAGAGGTTGGAAGAGACCTTTGAAATAATCAAGCCCAACCACTCGCCTAGAGATCACAACCCCACCACTGCTGCTAAGCCACTGCCACCACACCATGGCCCTCAGCACTTCTTCCACACATCTTCTAAATACTTGCAGTGATAGTCACTCCACCACCTCCCTGGGCACTCTGTTCCAATGCCTGAGAACTCTTTCTGGGAAGAAATGTTTCCTAATATCCAACCTGAACCTCTTCACCTTGAGGTCATTTCATCTTGTCCTGTCACTTGCTGCATGTGAATAGAGACCAACCCCCATCTCACTCCAACCTCCCTTCAGGGAGTTGTAGAGAGCCATGAGGACTTGTGTTGAAGGCCCTTCACCAGCTTCATTGCTCTTCTCTGGACACACTCCAGCACTTCAATGCCCTTCTTGTAGTGAGTGGCCCAAAACCAAGCACAATATTTGAGGTGTGGCCTCACCAGTGGTGAGTGGAGCAGGACAAGCACATCCCTGGACCTGATGGCCACAGCAGGTATGTGTGTGTTAAGCAGAGGTACCAAGGGCTTGTTACCCTCAGTAACCAGGGGTATTTTTGATCTGGAATCTGTGAGCAGCCTAAGCTTGTGCAGTGTTTAGGATGAACTTCAAATTAACTAATTGAGACTTTCCTGAGGAAGGAGGCAGAAGACATGACCAATGAGCTTTTAAATCAAGAACAGGGCTAGCTGGGAAGAGTTAGTGCTGTGAATAACTGCAGGACCAGAGACAACCAAGCCTTCAGTAGCCCTTACACCATTTTTCCTCTGATACTCTTGACCATACATCTAGGGCTACCTGCAAAGCACAGCTCATTAGCCATAAACAGGAAAACAGGGAGAGAAAAAAAAATGAGACTGATGGATGCTTACAGTTCAAAAGAAACGTGCCCACTGGAAACAGGAAGAATTAAACCTGCAATCTACTGCCATGGTTGGTGCCTGGGTCTCAACCAGCAGAAAAGAAAACACTTTCACAGAAGGGATATCACAACAAAGGTTAAGCTCTTAACAGAATGATAGCCAAAGGAAACAGAGCAAGAACAGCTAAGAGAAGATAATTCAAAACTTGAGAAAGTTCCTAGCTAAACCTCTCTTCTCAACTGTCAAAGAACTACTTTGGTTGGGAGAGACCTTCAAGATCAGTGAGTTCAACCATTCTCTAACTCTACTGAATCTGGTGCTAACCCTTGGCACCACATCTCTGTCTCTTCAGATGTGCAAGCATCAATCTACTCTGCCCTGGTGAGGCCACACCTGGAATATGGTGCCCAGTTTTGGGCTCCCCAGTTCAGGAGGGACAGGGATCTGCTTAAGAGAGTCCAAGGGAGGGCTACCAGAATGATTAAGGGACTGGAGCACTGCCTGATGAGGAGACGCTGAGAGCCCTGCGGCTGGTTAGTCTGGAGAAGAGAAGACTGAGAGTGGGTCTGATCAATGTCTATCAATAGCTGAGGGGTGGGTGTCAAGAGGGAGGGGGCAGGCTCTGCTCAGTTGCACCCTGGGATAGGACAAGGGGCAATGGATACAAACTACAGCACAGGAGTGTGATGGTTTGAAACTGTCTTTTTAGTTTTTCCTTGCAAAGTTCAGAACAGAGAAAGTGAAAGAATGTAAATAAGTCACTATTGGGTGTAAGAAAGCAAAATAATGATTGTTCTAAACACTTCCATTGGATAGATAGAAATGTTTAAGAACTACTACCCAAAACAAAGTAGGCATTCGGCACATTCTGCGTTCGGCAGTGGGGGCAGTTGCTGGGCTGTCTGGCTGCTGTTTCTTCTTCTCTTCTGGCTGAAGATAACACACTGACCTTGGCAGCTAAGTTAACAACTTTCTGCTTAACTAACTCTGCTTCTCTGTCCAGGGGGGTCTGGGGGGGAAGCTCCTGGGAGAGAGAGGCCCCTTTGGGAGGGTCCCCTTGGGGGGAAGCAAAGGGAGCTTGGTTGTGCTTTTCTGTTGATTGTATATATTTGTGAATGTCGTGAATTTTGTATATTTGTACATATTCATTGCATTTCATTGTAGATTTTAGACTCTGCTTGTAAATACAGCTTTTCATTTGCTTCCAGACTGAGCTAGCCTGGTTATTGGTGGGGGGGGGGGGGAATTTCAGCTCACACCGACACAAGGAGGTTCCACCTCAAGATGAGGAGGAACTTCAACTTCTTCACTGTGAGGGTCACAGAGCACTGGAACAAGCTGCCCAGAGGGGTTGTGGAGTCTTCTTCTCTGGAGACTTTCAAGATCCATCTGGATGCATTCCTGTGCAACCTGTGCTGGATTCTATGATCCTGCTCTGACAGGGGCATTGGGCTTGATGATCATTGGAGGTCCCTTTCAACCCCTAACATCCTCTGATCCTGTGATTTAAAAAAAAAAAAAAAAAGAAGAAGAAAATATAGAAGTGTAGGCTGAAAATGCAAATAATAAACAAATGGCTTTGGAGACTCTGGAAAAAGGTTTATCAGTGCCATATAATAAGGCTTAATGGGAGGCACAAAAGACTAATTCTACTGGCTCAGAATGAATGAAGAGAGAAGGCAGGCAGACCCAAAGCAGGGCAGATGAGACAGTCAGCAACATTGTCTCATTTCACTACAGTGCTAAAACAAGTTCAGAGAAGGTCCAAATGAAGAACAGCTGCAAAAAATCCAACTCTGTTTTCTAGTGTGCAGAACTGCAAATTGCAAGAGTTAGCAAGCTCCATGAAGAAGGAGGAAGAAGCTTTGCTGGTAGTGTATCAGAGGCAACCCTGTCCCTGCTTAGGGACAAGTGGGCCCACAGAAGGCTTCTGGGTCAGGGTTTGGTGGACAGAACCACATGGGTGATGCTGTGCTACAGTCAGTGCTTCATTAATGGCATGGATGACTGAGACCCCTGGGGCTGTTTAGCTTGAAGAAGGCAGAGAGGGGACCTGAGCAGCATTTACAAATACCTTAAGGGTGGATGCCAAGAAGAAGGGGCCAGGCTCTTTTCAGTAGTGCTCAGTGATGGGACAAGGGGCAATGCACACAAACTGAAACACAGGAGGTTCCACCTACACATGAGGAAAAACTTTCAGGGAAGCAGAGCCCTGGAGCAGGCTGCCCAAAGAGGCTGTGGAGTCTCCATCTCTGTTGGCATTGCAAACCCACCTGGACATGTTGCTGTGTGATTTACTCTGGGCAATCCTGCTCAGGCAGTGGGGCTTGGCCTAGATGTTCTCCAGAGGTCCCTTCCTACCCGCATCGTTCTGTGATTCTGTGACTCACTATTTACCTTCATAAAAACTAATTAAGCAGTGACAAAATGGAGCCTGCAGGGAGATGTCTGAAAGCCACAAAATAACAAATTTGGGATTATCTCTCCAAGCAGCCTGATATCAAAATGCCTCTCCAAAAACCAGCCCACAAAGAACCAGCTTCCCCAGCTATAAGGATTAGTGACTATTCAACACAGCCCAGCAATTCTTCACTGTGCAGGTTGTTTTGGTCACATTGGGAAGTTTCACTATGTGCAGTTTCAGACAAGCAGCCCTTTTGCAGGACTCTCACACACTGACAAGATAATAAAGAGAAACCTTCTGGGAAGTTCTGCTTCTCAATCATCAGCTAACAAGTGCTGGGAGGAGGCTCAGTATTTGTGCTTCGCTCTTCCAAATGTCCCAGTGATGTAATTAATGAGATGTGCTCCTGTTTCAGATATAACCTGTGACTGACAGATGAATGAAATCAATTGGATTTTTTTATTCGGATTTGCTCTCTCATCATCTAACTTCTCAACTTCACTATGTTCCCACCCTCAAGAAAAGGACAAACTTGAAAGAGAGGTAGAAAAAATACCCAGGTATCAAAATTACTTGGGAAATCACAGTATCACAATACATTAGAGGTTGGAAGGGACCTCTAGAGAGATCATCCAGTCCAACCCTCCTGCCAGAGCAGGATCACCCACAGGATAGTCTGCACAGGAATGCATCCAGGTGAGTTTTGAAAGTGTCCAGAGAAGAAGACTCCACAACCTCCCTGGCAGCCTGCTCCAGGACTCTGCCACCCTCACTGTGAAGTTTCTCCTCATGCTGAGGTGAAATCTTCTATGTCCCAGTTTGTACCTGTTGTTTCTTGTCTTATTGCTGTGCACCACTGAAAAGAGCCTGGCCCCCTCCACTTGATACCCACCCCTCAGCTATTGATAGACATTGATCAGATCCCCTCTCAGCCTTCCCTTCTCCAGACTAAACAGCCCCAGGGCTCTCAGTCTCCCTTCACAGGGGAGATGCTCAAGTCCCCTAAGCATCCTCATGGCTCTCCATTGGATTCACTCCAGCACGTCTCTGTCTCTCTTGAACTGGGGAGCCCAAAACTGGACAAAGGATTGCAGGTGTGGTCTCAGCAGGGCAGAGCAGAGGGGGAGAAGAACCTCCCTAGCCCTACTGGCCACACTTTTCATGATGCAGGTGACATTTGCAAACTGTGTCTTTACTTTAAAAACTCTTGTCCATCAAGTGATTTGCTCCTGTGGCAGTTTAGGCTGGGTGCCCCCTGCCACTGCTGCATGAGATACACCTCTGGTGTCCCAGGTGCCCACCCAATAGGGGTGGACACAGGAAACGGCGTATTTCTACCCATAAATCCTGCGCCCTATAAAGCCATCTGCAGAGTCATCCTCTTCCTCTTTCTTCCCTCTCTGCTCCCATGGGAGATGTCCTCTCTTATCGGGTAATGCCGGCGGGGGGGGAGGGTGTATCTCAGGCCTCTTAGGCCTGTCTAGGCCTAATGCCAGGAGAATGGAGGGGGGGGCAGTCTCAGACCTGGCCAGCCTGAGACTTGCCTAGCAGTGGGAGGGGGGGGGGGGGGGAAGAAAGAGCCCTGGGGGTTTTGAGTATACCCTCAGGTGGGAGGAAGGAGGATTGGGAAGCTTTGGGAATTCTGTGAGGGGTTCTGTATGCTTTGGGATACTCTTTGCCACTATGCTTTGTAGTCTTCTGTAGCTTCACCAATTGCTTTTGCATTTAAACTTTCCATCACTCTCCAATCCGTTTGTGTGAGTCTCATTCTTTCGTCCCTTTTGGGGCAAGAGACGATCTGTCTGGCCCCAAACCAGCATATCTCCATATTCTTTTTCTCTTCAAAACACAGGAAAAAGAAATATGACTTGAAAGCATCTTCATATCTTTAATGTGAATCACTCGCTTGCCTTGAAAAGCTGTTGGTATTGGTGCTTTTTTATAGCAGATGATATGTGAGCATCCTCCTGAAGCAAAAGGAAAGCTCATCCTTTCCCCATGCCTGTTGCTAAAAATGATGGAATATTCATGCTGCAGTGGAAGAGTTCAATGCCACCCTGCTGCCAAGAGCTTGGATGGGTTTGCCTTACAGCATTTCTGGAGGAAGAGCAGAAACATTCACTTTTCACTGCTTTTGACCAAGCCACAGATTCCAAGTGAATTCATTCAAGATAACCCTGTATGCAAACTGTTTACCAGAGCTGGGATGAAGCTTTGTCACATTAACAACTCAAACCATGAAGTTTAACTGACCTTGGACTGCTCTGGTTTCCGCTAGCGCAGCCTTCCCGGTTGCCTCCTTCTTATTCTCATGGTGTGCCAAAGCATTTGGACAGCTAACTTGCAATCCTGAAACAGCAGCAGCTTGATCTGGGCACCATCGCTTGGTGGTGTCTGCAGAGAAATTCTGAAATTACACAGAAAACCCATAGTGACTTCCCCTGTAAATTGCTACTCCCAATGGGATGGGTAAGAGCAACGTCCTGTTTGTCAAACTCACCAACCATGGTTACCATAATCTTGGTCTTTCAGGCATATAAATCCCCAAATACCATGATCAGAAGGCACTCTGGGTGAAGAAATCACCTTTTAAACATATCTCCAGTCTTCCTTTTCTTTCTTTGGGTGTATAGAGTCATGCAAACCCCAGGAGAGAGATCTATGTATCCCTTTTGGTTGACACAGATGCCTTTCTGATTAACTGCTTTTATTGTATCAGTTGTTCAATACCTGAAGAGATCCAGCAGGAAGGCTGCAGAGGGACTTTTCATGAGGGTGTCTAGAGGCAGGAGAAGGGGGTATGGTTTGAAGCTGAAGGAGAGTAGGATTGGACTGGAGCTAGGAACAAGTTCTTCATCACGAGGATGGTGAGACTCTAGAATAGGCTGCCCAGGGGGGGTTGTGGATATCTCCTCCCTGGGGGTGTCCAAGGCCAGATTGGATAAGACCTTGAGCAGCCAAGTCTAGGTTAGGCAGGGAGGTTGGACTAGATGATCTCTGAGATCCCTTCCAACCTTAAAACATTCTATGCTTCACTTAATGAGTTCCGTTACAGGCTGGGAGGTGATCTGCTGGAGAGCAGCCCTGAGGAGAGCAACCTGGGTGCCCTGGTGGATAACAAGTTCTCCATGGGACAGCAGTGTGCCCTTGTGGCCAAGAAGGCCATTGGGATCCTGGGGGGCATTGAGAAGAGTGTGTCCAGCAGATCCAGGGAGGTTCTAGCGGTCACTAGTGGTGTCCCCCAGGGATCAGTGCTGGGCCCCATCCTGTTCAATATCTTTATTGATGATCTGGATGAGGGGATTGAGTCCATCATCAGTAAATTTGCAGATGACACCAAGCTGGGAGCAGGTGTTGATCTGTTAGAAGGTAGAAGGGATCTGCAGAGGGAGCTTGAGAGGCTGGACAGATGGGCAGAGTCCAACAGGATGGCATTCAACAAATCCAAGTGCCGGGTGCTCCACTTTGGCCACAACAACCCCATGCAGAGCTACAGGCTGGGGTCAGAGTGGCTGGAGAGCAGCCAGGTAGAAAGGGACCTGGGGGTACTGGTTGACAGGCACCTGAACATGAGCCAGCAGTGTGCCCAGGTGGCCAAGAGAGCCAATGGCATCCTGGCCTGCATCAGGAATAGTGTGGCCAGCAGGAGCAGGGAGGTCATTGTACCCCTGTACACAGCACTGGTTAGGCCACACCTTGAGTACTGTGTCCAGTTCTGGGCCCCTCAGTTTAGGAAAGATGTTGAATTGCTGGAGCATGTCCAGAGAAGGGCAACGAGGGTGGGGAGAGGCCTTGAGCACAAGCCCTATGAGGAGAGGCTGAGGGAGCTGGGGGTGTTTAGCCTGGAGAAGAGGAGGCTCAGGGCAGACCTCATTGCTGTCTACAACTACCTGAAGGGAGGTTGTAGCCAGGAGGGGTTTGGTCTCTTCTCCCAGGCAACCAGCAGCAGAACAAGAGGACACAGTCTCAAGGTGCACCAGGGGAGGTTTAGGCTGGAGGTGAGGAGAAAGTTCTTCACAGAGAGAGTGGTTGGCCATTGGAATGGGCTGCCCAGGGAGGTGGTGGAGTCACCATCCCTGGAGGTGTTCAAGAGGGGATTGGACATGGCACTTGGTGCCATGGTTTAGATACTCATGAGGTTTAGGGTGACAGGTTGGACTCGATGATCTTTGAGGTCTCTTCCAGCCTTCTTGATTCTATGATTCTATGATTCTATGATTCTCCTCCCCTTCTACTCTGCCCTGGTGAGACCTCATCTTGAGTACTGCCTTCAGTTTTGGGCTCCCCAGTTTGGGAGGGACAGGGACTTGCTGGAGAGGGGAGGGCTGCAAGGATGATTAGGGGACTGGAGCACTGCCTGATGAGGAGAGGCTGAGGGACCTGGGGCTGTTTAGTCTGGAAAAGAGAAGACTGAGAGGGAATTTAATAAATGTTTATAAATATCTGAGGGCTGGGGGTCAGGAGGGAGGGGACAGGCTCTGCTCACTTGCTCCCTGTGATAGGACAAGGGGTAAGGGATGTAAACTGCAGCACAGGAGGTTCCATCTCAACACAAGGAGGAACTTCTTTACTGTAAGAGTCACAGAGCACTGGAAGAGGCTTCCCAGAGAGGTTGTGGAGTCT